>NC_056749.1:603465118-603765118 GCF_019279795.1 Protopterus annectens | reverse complement strand
GGTGCAGGAGTGCCCTCTTAATGTAAGATGGCTGGCTTTACTGCTCAGAAAATGCCAAACAGTCCAGATTCAGCCAGTCTGAATCTAGCCTATGCTATAAATTGTTCAAGTACTGTCACAGCACCTAGGCATCACTCGAAACCAACAACTCACCTTCACACCTCACACTGATTATACACTAAACAAAAGAGTTAAACAGCTAAAACTTGCTTACAAATGCTCCCACCTATTAAATGTTAAACCAGAAAGGCACTTGGCATCAATATGCTGATTTCTAAACTGGATTATTTCTTGCCTATAACCACTCTGCATTCAGCCCCTATAGTACTGCTGCTCTCCAGTTATCAGCAGGATGTGACGTTTCAGACATACATACAATAAGGAACACCTTTGTCTTACATTAAAGAAAGTTAAATGGTTACTTGTCACAGCTAGAGAAATTCTTCAGTTCAGTTTCCTAACTTTTAAATTACTTTTCATCAGATACTGCCCTCCTGCCTTGTTTACTAGTACCAAAAGAGAGCATACACTCAGATCTGCACCAGGAGCTACTCTGCTGTTAATATACCCTCCAGTCAAAAAAGACACAAGGAGAACAGTCTTTCTCAAAACTTAGCCCAGCAGCATGCAGCTTTTTCTCTGTAGGAACCTAAGCTCTTTCACTAGTTTTACAACATTCTCGAAAAATGATCTGGAAGAATACAAATGTGTTTGATTTAGGGATACAGGATAGCTTAAAAATGCAGTTTTATTTTACTGTTACCCATATGAGTAAATATGCACATTTTTAACTGAGTTAAGTTTACTATCCTGTTATCAATAGGCTTAAAATGCGGCTTTTACTGACGTAGACCTGCAATATTAATTATAGTGCTGCAAGGCAAAGGTCAGCCTCTGATTGTGCTCTATCTGTATGGTCGCACTTCCCAAAACTCAAATGAATCTTCCCCTTTTCTCTCCAGCTTCATCTCTTCAATAACAGTGTGATTTCTTTTCTCTTTCATATATCTTCTGATCTATATCTTCACTCACTTCCTCCCCTCACTAAATTCTATTTTCCTTCTGTGTACACTATGATCCTTCTCAGTGGCATCTTCTTTTTAGCCTATCTCCCATCTCTCCCTCTCCCTCTCTCACCTTTACCTCAACTGAAATTCAACATTGCTCTCTCTCTAAGTGCTATTCTCAGAGCTGTAATATAATAATTATATATGTCTACTGAATTCATTATGCTTAAAACTTATTTTTAATCCAGTTATATACAATATAATTATGGATTCCAGCTCTGTTCTAACCTACCATTTTTACAATAAGACATTGTGCTAAGTAACTAAGAATGGTAGTATATAACATATGTTTATTCCTTCATTCTGTACTGATCTTTTTTCCAAATGGCAATGTTTTCCTGCTATTAAATGTATATATTATATGTATTTCCTTCTTGTTAAATGTCAATATTTTGTTTATATGCAAACTTGTAACTGCCTTATTGCTCAGGTTGTAGTTAAACAAGGGCCGTAGACTAGTTCACCCACCAGACTAGACAGAGACAAACAGCTGGAACTGAGATGTTTAGAAAAGGGTAGGAGCAAACTACATAGAAAAAATGGGAATTTTGGGAACAATGCATACAGGAGAGGAATGAGGTTTTAAAGAAGGCAAGACTTATGTGAACTATGTAATGTTTGACTGAAAAAGATTGGGTAGATTATAAGTGATATATAATGTTTGTAACTAGGAGTGTGTCAGTATGGTTTGTGATGTAAAATGCTAGCAACTAGGATTGTGTCAGTGTGTTTTGTTTTCATTCATATAAATATATGATTGTCTGTGTAGTAAGTGATGGTTTAATAAATAAGTTCCTTGTTTAAAAAAAGGCAGGAATTGAATAAGTTGAAGAGATAAACGACCAAAGAAACCAGGATTCATCACTTCAGAATTTATTCCAACCGCTAGCGCCTCAGCAATAAGAATACAAGCACAAAAATGCAGCACATATTTATATAATAAAATTAATCAATCAAACAATTAAACAATTTAAAATACATATTCAATTTAAATAAATTAAATAAACTTTTTACTTATTCAGCCTTTTTTCCAGTCACTATATTTGAAACTAATTGAGCTAATTAAACATACTGGCACCAGATACAAATTAATCATTTGAAAATTACTTTTACATTACTTTGTGAGAAGTTCTTTATTTGCAGCATTACATGATTGTAAACCTAAATGATGCTTACTTTATCCAGATTATCTGCAAACTACGGAACTGCCCTACAAGGCCACAGTTCAGTTGTGTACTATATTATCTTTACAATTCATCTCCCGATAAAAAAGAGCTTAATCCACTGTTGTACTTCATTGCAGTGTTTTTATTATTCTCTAGTCACTGCTTAACATTTAGCTTGGTGTCCTACTTTCAATAATCTAGGCAGCATGAATACGATTATTAGTCCAACAGTTGGCTTTCTTTAGTACATAAATCAGATTAAAATGCCATAGCAACCTGTTCCACAAAGGATTTATCATATATGCTTGGAACAGTAAGCAAGTGATATTAACGCTCAGCTCAGATGTGTACTAACTTCAGAAAAGAAACATGTCAAATAACATCAATGCACAAAGTGAGGGAATTTAAATTAAAAGTGGAAAAGCAGAGGCTATTGGTATCTGAAGCATTATTCCACATCATGCAATGTGGAAAGTGGAAAGTCAGAACCACAGATTGCTAACATCTTCTTCAAAATTAGTGAATCATTGCTATCAACAACTGAACAAACACAGCTGGTCAGCTCTTTTCTTAGTTTTCCTCAGCTCTGTATTTAAAATACAGAGTTGAGGCAAATCATTGCTTGAGTTAAGACTAGAAGTAAATGCACAGAAAGCTTCATCACTAGAGTTCTTTTGCAGAGAAGAAGTGTAACGTTCAAATGCTAATCTGGCATAATTGGTAACCATTTGAAATGGTGATCCCTGCTACAATGAGTCCCAAAAGGCGGAGACTGAATGGCCAAAACAACGGACTTACTTATACTAAGTCTGAGACGCCATTTCTCGGAATATTCCCTTTTCTCTGAAGTATTGCAATCTTGGAGTTGGTAATATAAGTTCAGGGGTGGTGTGGTATGGGGCTTGCCCCCCATATGGAGTGGTGCAGGGGACTTGCCCCTCCTTGCAAAATAAGCTTAAAGGAGAAGAGTGATTTCCAAAATTTACACTTCTCTTGTGTTTTTGGACTTTTTTTTCAGCTTGTCCACACTCTGCACTTTGAGTGCCGACATTTCAATACGGAGTCATGCTAGTTCATGAGACTTTACTGGAATTTACCACATGCAGATTGAAGTGACAACTAAGCCATTTACTAACAAAATGTGCTTGCCAATGCCAGAGTGAGAGCTGTATGTTTCACTAATTGTGCGTCCTTTATCTATGTAGTATACATTTATAGGTTCATAGGTAGGTACTAGGCTATCAGCCCAAGGGCCTAAGTAAGCATAGCCAACAAGGTTCCCTGGCTTACGCCACCCAAGAAAGTTAATTTCCTGTGCCCCTGTCGAGCAGAGCCACAGAAGTGATCCCCAGAGTATATTTCCTATTTCCCCAGCCACTCATTAAGATTTTTCTTGAAGAGTGCTAATGAGGAACTTTGCTTGACATAGATGGGTAGCTTGTTCCAGAGTATAGGAAGTCTCTGGGACATGAATTTATCCCTCCAGCATGTCCTGTTTATTGTGGTGACAAGGTTTAGGTGCCTAGAGCATGTAGCTTGGAGGGATTGGGATTTCTTTAGGTGTAGCATGCCCAACAGCTCTGGGTTTAACATAGTTTTATATGTTAGGCAGAGATCTCTTCGGAGTAGGCGATACGCTACAGAGTAAAGCTGGAGTTTTTTGAGATGGTCAGTGTAGGGCATCTGTTTGAGGCCAGTAATCCTGTTTGTGAGGTACTTCTGTGGCCTTTCCAGCTGCTGCAAATGTCTTGTGAGGTACATTCCCAAAGGGGCATTGTACTCTATAATGGGTCTAATGAGTGCAGAGTAGTGGGGAACATTGACCTCTTTTTTCCTGGAAGAGAACCCTTTTGTGATGAGGCGTGCCACACAGAAGGATTTCCTGACTACTGTGGTGATGTGATTATCAAAGGAGAGACTACTGTCCATCTGGGTCACAAGGTCTCTTATAACACATTCGGCATTAAGTAGACTGCCGTTTATGTGGTAGCTCATGGGTACAGAGTTTTTACCAAAGGGGATGACAGTGCACTTTTTGACATTGAGCTTAAGGCCATGCCTCTGACACCAGGCATCAGTCTCAGTAAGGCCCTTCTGTAGGATCATTTGGGGACTCAACTATGGCTCCTAGTTAGCAGTCATCTGCAAACTTCATTAGCCAGAGGCCTTATGTGTTAGCCTGTACTTCAGAGAAGTAAATACCAAACAGGAAAGGTCCCATGACTGAACCCTGTGGTACTCCACTTGTCACTGGTTTGAAGTCAGATTTGGAGTCTGCAACTTTTACACTGTGGCTTTTGTCAGTAAGCCAGTTGGCATCCTATCTTGTGAAGTAGGGATTTATACCAAGTTTAATGAGTTTAGCTATAATTCCAGACTGGGGGATGGTGTCGAAAGCCTTGGCAAGGTCAAGATAGGCTGTGTGAACCACCTTACCCTCATCTACGGCTTTGGTGACTGCCTTAAAGAAGTCGATCAGGTTCAGAAGGCATGATCTGCTTTTCACAAACCCAAACTGGGTGGGGTCAAGAGTTTGGAGGTTACCAATGTCTTTGTTTATGAGTTCCATGATGATACATTCCATGGCCTTGCAGACCAGGCTCATCAGGGTAATAGGGCGATAGTTCCCAGGATCAGTGGTGGCTCCCCCTTTGTGGAGTGGGATAATTGTTGCTGTGCACCATTCAGTGGGCAGAAAGCCTGACATGAGACTATGACTGAACATGGTACTTAGGTGGGGATCCAGTTCTTTCTGAAGTTCGTGTAAATCTCAGCCTGGGATGTTGTCCGGTCCCATGGATGCTGTGTTTTTGGTTTTAGAGAGTGCAGCTTTTACCTGCATAGATGTGATTACAGGGATTCTGCATTCTTCCTGTATAGATATGGGCCCTTTAGGGGGTGAAAGGGGGGTAAAGTTAGCACTGAACCTATCTGCCAGGATGTTGGCAATATCAGTTGGTTCTGTAATTTTCATGCCATCGTGCTGTAACTCAGAGCAGACCTGGGTGTTGCCATTGAGATTCTTGACATAGCTATAGGATGCTTTGTGGCTGCCCTTAGAATTAGTCGCAATTTTGTTTTCATAGCTAGCTTTGGAGGATCTTATAAGGGATCTCAGCTTCTTACTGAGGCTGACCAGGGAGCTCCTCCACTCATGGGAAGTTTACTCTCTTTTGCAACAGTTTCTTCCTTCTGTTGTAGAGTTTGTTTATGGCAGGGGACCACCAAATTGTCTTCATTTTTTTGGAGGATAGTATCTTGGTTCTGTTTGGAATAGCACAATCCATGCACTCGTGTAAGTGCTTATAGAGTGCATTTGTGTAGGATTCAGCAGTCATAACTGTATTGTCCATCTGCACGGATGTCATGAAGTTCGCCACTTCTGTCTTAAGAAGCATGAAGTTGGCTTTGGAGAAATTTTTTACCATGGTTTCCTTAACGGTGGGTGGGGGCAGGATGCGGATATCTAGGGTGATTAGCTTATGGTCAGATCTGACCAACGAGGAGCTGACCTGGTGTGGAACACCGGTCACTCATGTTGGAAATGACTAGGTCTAGGATATTGTTGCCCCTGGTGAGGGTATGGATAAGTTGGTCCAGGGCATTGGAATTTATGAACTCCAGAAAGCATTGAGCAAATGAGTTGGTACATGAGTAATTTTCCCAGTTAATAGTGGGGTAGTTGAAATCGCCCATTATTAGGGTGTTTGGTTGAACTCTAATATTTTCTAGTATATCAAGATAAGAGGAGTGGGAATCCTGGGGCATGGTGGGGGATCTGCAGCAAGCTACAATTTGGATTGCAGTTTTGCCCAGTTAGTTGCACTTGGATAACCTCAGATGCATTATACTAAACAACTAGCCTGGAGGTGTGGATATCCTTAATGAATATGGACACACCTCTGCCTTTGCTGTTCTGGTCCAGGTTAGATGGCCAAAAAGTGTGGTATGAGTTATAGCCTGGTAATTCAGGGGTGCTCTCTAGAACCTTGAACCAGGTCTCAGTCACTGCACAGATATCGATGTTCTCCATTTTAAGGAGTGCCTCGAGTGTGTGCATTTTGAGATTTAGACTTCTAGCACTGAGTAGCATTACCCTCAGTTTTTGCTTGCCTGTTCCTGTTACGGTGGTGAATTTGTCATTTGAACCTTGCCTAAAAATCAGCAATTCAAATTAAGACCTCCTTTACCATCCATTCATTCAATAACACCCCAATCATACCTGAATCAAGCTCAAAACTGCTAGGCATCACTATTGATGACCAGCTCAAATTTGATCTCCACATAAATAACTGCATCAGGAAAAACCACCAGAAGCTAGGACTGCTTTACAGAAATAACAAATTCCTTACTCAGGAATCACGAATAGCCCTCACCCATGCCTATCTTCCTCCCTGCTTAACATACTGCTCCCAAATTTTTACTAATCTAAACTCCACACTTACTGCTAGACTTCAGACTACATACCACAAAATAGCTAGATTTGCAACCCAACAACCCCACAGATATTACCACTGTCTCTCACTAAAATACTTAAACTGGCTAGAACTGCCTCAACTCCTCCTTCTCTCTCTCAGCTCCAAACTATACATGCAATCCTATATCAACCATCCTTTTGTCCAGCCTTACACCCTATCATCTCCCATTATGCTCCCACAAGAAACCTCTGTAGCTCTTCTCAAGACCTTCTAAAAATCTATAAGCCTAAATCATAAGCAGGTCAAAATGTATACAGCTACTACCCATCAATGGAAATTCGAACACAGACTCATCCCAAAAAGTTTAAGCTAGCACTATAAGAACATCTTAGCAAAAAGTGGATCTGCCAATGCTCAAACCCTCCTTGAAAACTCTCCTCTGACTCTCTTTCTACACTTTCCCACTCATTAAACTTCTCTCTGAACAGACTTCCTCATGTAAATGTTCACAAAATGTTTTTTTTTGGATTTTTTACCTTTATTTATTTGTTGAACTACTATTTTGTCACTTCTACTTTATTTTAACCATTCTAAACCAATTTTGCTCTAATTCCACTTGCAAAACATTTGTGAAAATCTACTATTCTACTATGTATGTACTGAAGCTTTTTCACTACTTGTTTTTCTAAACCTGTAACTTGTACCATATGGTTACTAAGTATGTACTGGAGCTTTTGTCCCCGGGCCTCTGCTGAAAAAGGGCTTTGGCTCAGCCAGACATTCCCGGTCAACAAATGTAAAATAAATAAATAAAATAAAAAAGGCACTATAGGGGCGGCAAGAGCCTTAGCCAATATCCGGAATCCCAGGGGAAACAGGTGCAGGCCATCTCTGGCAAAGGATTGTGGTCTGTCAACCATGTCGTCCCAGGCAGACAGATACTGGATCCCCTTAGAATGACACCAGAAGCTTAGACAATTGTTGAAGTCAATAATTTTGTCCTTGTACTGCAGTATCATTCTGGGCGATGGCAGGATGCTACTCAGGGCTAGGGTCATACCTGCCTGGGCTACAAGATCGGAGAGCTCTATGTCTCAGGTCGTTCACACCAACATGGACAATGACAAAGTCATATTTGTACTTGTTGTGGAGTGACCTGAGTGCGTGGGTTATGTGGCGGATCCTGGCACTTGACAGGCAGCTGACAGTAACCTTCTCCTCGTTTAGCCTGGTGAGTGGGACATCAGTGTGCCTGACTATAGAGTCACCTATGACTAGTGTGTTGTATACATTGGTTTGCCTTATGGGCTGTGGTTTATTGGCACACTTAGTCTGTGGGCTATGTGTCATTTGGGTTGTGTTGGGGGGTGGAGGTTGCTTGCGTTTCTGTTTTAGAGGAGGTCTCTGTTGCTTGAGCAGATTATTATTGAGAGCCTCTGTGCATGTTTTTGTGTTTCTATGTGTGGATTTTGGTGATGTAGGTTTAGTAGGACTATGTGATGAGTGTGGTGTGGTGCAAGTGTTTACCTTCTCCTCTTGACTGTCAAGTTCAGTCTTGGTTGGAGAAAACTTTATCTCCAGTTTGGCTAGACAAGTGCATCTCTCACAGGTTGTGGTGTTGGGTGGTAGGAGGAGAGGGTTTTCTGTGTACATGAGGCAATTGCCACATTTAGTAACTCTTCAGTGTCTTTTTATGTATTAGCTATGTTGTATACATTTAGTAACACTTCACTGTCTTTTTATATATTAGCTATGTAGTATACATTTAGTAACACTTCACTGTCTTTTTACATATGGTGCAGTAGTATATGTTTAGTCTACGTTACTTTACTCACAGTTTTTCCTACATTGTCTTATCTCTGTACTGGTTGTGTTGCAGTGCGGTATATTAGTTTTCTGTGTTGTATGTACCTCTTTATTCTTTGTGCTCATGTCTTGCCTACCCAGTTAACAAATAAATAAAAAGGTAGCTTGGTAGAAAGACAGAGAATGAAGTGGTCAGACAGACAGATATATAAGTAAAACAGAGGAAATTAAGTACAGTCTTAGTGAAGACGATTGAAGGAGAGTATCTGGGGTAATCCTCATAAATATGATTAATCAAAACTGCAACCTTGGAAATAAATTAAACCTAACAGAAGAGGTCCTGTAGGGACAGAGTCTATTTCCCTACTTTACTGAAGAATACAGAAAGTTTATTTATTTGCTTTTGTTAAATAAGACAGAGCATTGTTCCACACGGATGTTTGCCAGGTTCAGCCCAGGAGCACTGTCTGGTTAAGTGACTTGCTCAGAGTCACAGACCATGTAAATGGAGGCTAGCAGAATAAAATCTTGGTTCACAAGAAGTGGCAAGTAAACTCATAGCATCAATCCTGTGTGCTAACGACTGTACCTGACATAAGATCAGCACAATACCTAGCAACACATTTTGATTTTTTTATTATTCTCCTAGCAAGGGTAGCATAGGGCTGCCTTAATGCAGGAACTGCTTCCAATGTTTTTTCACAAGGTTTACTACCTCTTTCTTTATGAAGACCTATTGCTGATTAAGGCAATCTCATTCCTTGATTAAATTAGCTGAACTGACAGCACCATGGTCATGTTCCCTGACTGCTGTGGTAAAAACTTGAATGCAAAAGTGAAATATGATTATTTCCGTATTGTTACCAGAAAAAACAGCACTCTGATTGAAGTATTAAGAGAGTTAAAATCTCTGCAGAAGTCTGTTTGTCCTTATTAGAGTCTTTACATTTAATAACCTAAAAGGCTGCTGGAAAACATTCAAGAATAGGGAATTAAGTCAGTACTCAGGAGGGCATAATTGTATCAAGACTGAAATGTGTAGGAATGAGAATGTGAAAGAATATAAGCCAGAAGAGAAGAGATTTTTTTTGTAGAAGGGCTGTTTGGACACAGTTTACCTGCAAGCACATGAAAAGTACTTCACACAAGTACTGAGTAAAACAAATGATTGGAAAGGTTATTAGAAAGTTATGGCTGGGTCAGAGCATACACAAGCATTCTACAAAGTAGCATATAGGTATTGTGAACTCACTAGTTGTTTGCACTCCATACAGCAGTGCAGTTCACAAAGAAAGCCATGTTGCTACTCCAACTCATACTGAACTGTAAAACAAATTGTGAATTGTACTGCATCAGTTTACGGGAAGAATATATCAGCAGTACAAACTAGTTAGAATGACAATGAAGGCAGATTATTCCTGTAAATTCATTAGGGTAATAGCAAAAGAGAAATGTTTTGCTACGCATTGTGTTGTCCCTAAATGAAGTAAATAAATCAATCTGTCATCATAAAATGACACTGCCTGCAGTGAAAAGGGCAGAGTGTCACTTCTTATATTCTGTTACAGCTGTGCTGCAGATTAAAGTAACAACTATCTGCCTTCCCCACATTGCCTGGAAAGATTATAGATCAGACCCCCCCCCCCCCAGAATCGCACAATAGACTGTCTGCATCTGATGTCTCAGAACTACGTAGTAAGTTGTCATTGCTTCTTCAGTGGCATGACACTTAGTCAGACAGCATGGGTGGTACCTGTGCAAAAGGACATACTCTTATGTAAACCAGTAACCAGTGATAGGTATAATGTATATGTCAGGATTTGCCCCGCCACATCATCATTTACAGCTAAGTGCATGTTATACAGAATAAGTACCCAATCCAATAAATGATACATATTGGAAGAAAATATTGTATAAATACACTTATGCTTCCCTTGGAACTGACAGTTTAGTAGAGTACACATATATTGCTCAGTTCTTGTATTTATTTACTACAGCACTGGCATTTTATCAAGGGCATCCTACCATAATGTCCTATTGACTTGAATATATGAAGAAAGTTGGGGGTGGCAGCACATTTGTCTCACCCAAACCTTAGTCATGGCATGGAGTAATTCATACAAGTCTGAGGCTCAGTTGCCATGACTATAGACCAAAGTACATTTGCATATTTAAAGTCTGAGGCTCAGTTGCCATGACTATAGACCAAAGTAAAAGTACATTTGCATATTTATGTAAATGGAGGGATACAGTCATGCCACTGATCTCACTGGGTGACACTGCATGACGTAGTATTGGGAGTGACACAAAACTATGTTTCTCAGCTGCACTGCTGTACTCCATACACCCTTTATTGGGTGTACAGTATGCACGTGTACATACACCCTTTATTGGGTGTACAGTATGCACGTGTACATACACCCTTTATTGGGTGTACAGTATGCACGTGTACATACACCCTTTATTGGGTGTACAGTATGCGCGTGTACATACACCCTTTATTGGGTGTACAGTATGCACGTGTACATACACCCTTTATTGGGTGTACAGTATGCACGTGTACTTTCACTTATACAAACTTAGTGTTACTCATACACTGATGTTGTTGTTCAGCATTAGTCTGTTGAGCACAGTATCAATGTACCAGAGACATGACTTACGCAGATACTGATTTAGGAACAGTTCATCTGCATTTGTTGCCCCATAACTTTCAGCTACACCTGCACACTGTAGTCTGCAATTCACACAGAATATGATGAGGTACATCATATGCATATACACTGCTTACCTGGACTCATCCAGGTATGCAGTTGTGTAAGTAAATCAGCAGTGGAATAATGGGACATTTGTGACTTGCACGGGACTCCAGTATGTGGTTATTGCCACTTACTTGTTCTTTGCAACTGTTTGCCATATTTATGAGCACTACTTCTTGTTTGCTTTGCACTTTTCTTCTGGCAAGCATCCACTTATGTCATTAATCCCATTGTATGTACAGAGTCTATGCACTACTGATTATTTGCACACACATCCCCATGAGTACACCTCTGTCATGCTCACAAAGAAAGTAAATGCTTCGACATTCTTTCAGGCTCTTTGTCACAATTGCTGATTTTTTTTTTCTAGTAATGCTTAGTTGTCAAGGATGTAATAAACTGGAAATAAAGTCACCCATGTGAAGAGAAGTATTTACTAAGCTGCTATCTCTAACATCAGCAAAGAGGGATGTAAAATAAAAGGAAAGTGGACAACAGGTGAAGTGAAGCATAACTTTAGAAAAGTAGTTGTATAAGTAATGGGTAGAAGAGGAGTTAAGAGAGTAAAATGTGTTTCTTCACAGCAAATAATACAGTCAACATAAGGAATCAGCTGTACATGGAAACTTTTGTGAAAAGTGATTATTGTCAGACAAAGAAGATAATTATGGATTTTGTTGTTATGATGAGTGCAAATGACCCTGCATCTTTAATTCATTCCTTGCAGACAAGTTACAATTTTTTTTTTTTGGTCAGTGCATAAATAATAGTATGCTATTTCGCAATGACTGTAAAAGTTATGCTGTAAAGGAGCTGTGGATGCTTTTAAAATTTGAATTGGAACAATGGCCACCCTAAGCTGAAATAGTGAAACATTCCTTTGAGATCGGTAACATTCAAAGTAAAAAGAAGGATTTACTGCAGTTTAGTGCCAGAACATTTCAGCTGTTTGTGCAGTTTATTTACTACTACCAAAGAAGCTTACATTAGAAAATTTTAAAGATACTGTAGAAGCGTAAATATATTTAAAGCACATACGATTAGTGATTCTACAACTATTTAGAATTAATAAGAGAAATCAAAGGATAAATTAAAGTATTTAGGAACATATGGCAGAGTTGTAGAAAGTAGCAGAAAAGTCAGTTAAAATGTTACTGTCTAATGCATTACAAATATTAAGCTTGTGTATTATGTACTGCAAAACTATAAAAAAAGTTATTGTAAAAGATTCAACACTAAACACTAAATACTGTATTATCACAGAAGAAGCTGGAAAATATATTAAATTACAGAACATGTGAAGAGGAGCACAAGGTAATCAGTTTAAACATATGGTTTGTCAACTTGAAATTTTAGTACTAGACGTCTTAGCAAATGAGTATAATGTTGACAAAAGGATTCCAGGCTAAAATGTCTTAAGGATAATTTCTCTGATGTACACAGCTGATGTGAAATATAGCACTCTGAGAGACCAGTGAACCAAATCAGAAGTGCCCACATGTTGAAAGGCCTAACACATACTGCAAGATCACCATGTTCTGGTGAAATGCAAGCTAAGTATGTATGTACATATGTATGCCAAAAAGGCTGGATGACCAATACTATATTCGCCAGAAGGATAGATGAGTGGTGCCATAACCAAAGAATGATGGCTGACCAATGCCACATCCCCTAGAATGGTATATGTGCAGTATATAACCAAAGGAGAATATATGAGCAGGAACATGACCAAAGAAGGATGAATGACCAATGCCATATCCCTACAATAACTGATGTGCAATGCCTTAACTAAAGAAGATGGATAACTAATCCCATATCTCCAGAAGGATAGAGGAGTAAGGCCATAGCAGAAGAAGGATTGGCAAGCAGTTTAGTTATCAAAGGTCAGAAGACTCAGGTGCTGAAGCAGCAGAACTCCAGATGAAGGACACTATGTGAAAGGTGATCTCACCTAAGAGGTCAGCCCAGAATCAGAAGGAACCAAGAGACTCATTCCTGAGTGTTTCACAAGACTGTCATTTAGCTTAACAATGGACAAAAATAAAGGGGTGAGGCAGAAACATTTGGTCCACTGTGTATATACATTTTATTTCTTAACATCCTTCTCAGTTTCGCATTAATGAAAGTTTATGGCTCCTCATGGTGCAACATCACTGCCACTCTTTCAAAATCTGTCATAATAAAATTTGCTACGAGTTCCAGCTGAATGTTTTTTGCCACTTCAGAGTAAGTTGAAAATTCTATTGTGCGCCATCGCACTTTATGAGACACTAAATACTATACAGGTGGAATATACCTGTCTTGTCTTATTGTGCTGTAAATTATGTACAGCTGTGGACAAGTGATAACCCTCAGCAAGGAATGTATCATCATGAGTAACAGTCACAATTACATCTGATCCTGTGTATTGGGCTGTGTTGTAATTAGAGCAACATCACTGGTAAATGAGTTCTTGTAAACTGATGCGCAAATATACCAATCTCCAAAAGGAAGAACTCAGAGCTAAAGTCACAGATGCTACCATAGACTCCCTTTATGGCACCTTATGAATTTTCTGGAGGAGGCTTCAATAGGATGACATGCTTTGAATTATTTCCTCTGGTTGGTTTTCTATTTTATACTGAAGGATCTGAAAGCTCTGATATGGTTTATCCCTTTAGTAGGTTACATACTCCTTTATAGCAGACACATCCACTTATACTAGTACTTTTGTAGGGTCAAGCAGTTGATGGTGTCAGATGGTTTTCAGATCTGTACTTTAGTTTTGAAGAAACAAATCATTGCTCAGGCCTTGTAGTGGTCCACACTTTTGGAATCACAGCACCAGAAAACATTTCAACCTCAAAAGCTTTCATGATGACATGCATACCTTTCAAGCACAAGATTCTGTTTGCACTTTAGCAAAACGGGTGTGTTATACATCTCCCCAGTGTTACCAGATCTAGAGATTGCTTCTACAGTAACAAAAATCTTTAGCATCAAAGTGTGACTCCTTGATCTCTGCAGCAGTGTGCATTTTGTTATTTATGTGGGGATGGGCAACTACATGCTATGATACTATGACTTATGAGGTGCAGAGTGGCATGATACTGTGACTTATGAGGTGCAGAGTGGCATGATACTATGACTTATGAGGTGCAGAGTGGCATGATACTATGACTTATGAGGTGCAGAGTGTCAAGATACTATGACTTATGAGGTGCAGAGTGGCATGATACTATGACTTATGAGGTGCAGAGTTGCATGATACTATGACTTATGAGGTGCAGAGTAGCATGATACTATGACTTATGAGGTGCAGAGTGTCAAGATACTATGACTTATGAGGTGCAGAGTGGCATGATACCATGACTTATGAGGTGCAGAGTGGCATGATACTATGACTTATGAGGTGCAGAGTGGCATGATACTATGATTTATGAGGTGCAGAGTGGCATGATACTATGACTTATGAGGTGCAGAGTAGCATGATACTATGACTTATGAGGTGCAGAGTGGCATGATACTATGACTTATGAGGTGCAGAGTGGCATGATACTATGACTTATGAGGTGCAGAGTGGCATGATACTATGACTTATGAGGTGCAGAGTGGCATGATACTATGACTTATGAGGTGCAGAGTGTCATGATACTATGACTTATGAGGTGCAGAGTGGCATAATACTATGACTTATGAGGTGCAGAGTGGCATAATACTATGACTTATGAGGTGCAGAGTGGCATGATACTATGACTATGATCTGCTGCATTCTGTCCTTTGAATGGATCATATGATTTTACCTTCTCAAATATTTTATGGGGAAAAAAACTTACTGTTATATATGAGAAAGGCACAAGTTTTATTTCTAAACATGACTCTCCTTTATTTGTATAGTCACAATAAAAATAATCTGTACATAAAGAAGCTTTAAAAGACAAAAAAATGGATTACAAAGCAACATATGCTTGGGGTTGCACACTCTACTTAATCTTATCAGCAGTGAAATCATTGCCCCTCAGGATAAAGGAAATTATCCCCTCAGATTTCCATTTTTCTGGGGTGTGGTACAGGTGAAGTTACACCTTTCTCATACTTCACAATACTTTATTTTAACACAATTCCATGTCCCTGATCTGGTAACAGATGCAATAAATTCCTTAGCTGTGATGCAATAGGAGCATTTGCATCTTTTGCCTAACTCACCTGTATAAGAAAATTGGCTGCTAATATTTCTAAAAGTCAAACAATAATCATATTTATAATATAAGCATCCCTCCTATTACAATTTAAGATGGTTAAATCTAAGATACAGCTGTCTTAGGTACACAGAAAAATGATTTGCTATTATAAGATTTGGGTGGTTAAATATTTTAAACAGATGGGATCAACCAGAGAAGGAAACTGTAGCAGTCTTCTTTTCAGAATATCATGACCAAGATTGCCAACTGTAATTCAGGACAAAATCATGCACATTTCTAACTGTAAACATCATTTAATACTTATATGTGGCTCCTTTTTACTGTTCCCAAGTTTCCTGATTACTGTGATACAAATTTCAAGGAGGGGACTCAAAGTTCACTTTGCACTGGCATGTACATCTCAAGTTGTCCTGCACAGGACAGCTCTGTCTCTTTACAAACCCTGATGGAACAGAGGTTATTATAAAAAACAATGAAAGTACTTTAGTTGTGACTGAGAGGCAACACAAAGGTGATGACCTGTGTGACACATGTGAGTGCCTTCTCATTCTCTGCTCCATAATTTGTCAAATATCTCCAATACCTTTGTATTTCAGTCTAAGTTTGACAGCTTCTTAAGATCATTTTGTCTTTCAGATGCTAGACAAAGACCTTTATTGTTATTTATTTATATATCTGTTTGTTTTAGCTCCCACTTCTGCTGTGTTCCAGATCCCTTCCTCAGTCATCCATTCCCCCCTTCCTTGATCAGGACCCTAAACAGAGAAATCCTTACAGAAAGGAGATCAGGGTATCCTGCTACAACACGATCCAAGCAAGTGAAGAGGGCTTTTTTACATTCTGTATCTGTCCTGCCCAATTTCAGTCAACATTAGGCATGCCTTCACCTCTAGGCTATCATCAGTCTCCGCCAACTGCTGCAAATCCTTGGCTGTAAACTCAGCCCCTCAGACAGGACAGATGATCTGTCAAAAAATGCTGCTCCTCCTATTTCCACCTCCACCCCACATGCTGACTCTATGGGGAGATTAACCTTATGTTACTTCAAAGCTTATTTAGTGGGGACTTAAGTATTTTCATTTTATTCAGTTATCACGCGTGAAACACTTAATTTATCAAACACCTCATTGTCAAACCCTAATCACAGAACAACCTATTCATCAAACTGAAAATCATCTAAATGTTTTTGTTGCCCAACACTGCAAAAGATAAACTTTTTTTTTGTGTTTTTGCAGGGGGGGGGGGTGTGCCCCCCTGCAACACCCCCTGTAAATTAAATATACTAACTCCGAGATCACACTACAATGAGGTAATGGGTAAATCATGGCCGGTCGGCATGTCAATCACACATTTTTTTCAGGATGGCCAGGTAAAATCTTTTGATGATTTCCAATTTGATAATTAGGTCATTCAGTGAATAGGTGTTCGGTAAATTAAGCATTCGATGATATGCTATGTGCCCAGTTATCACACCTATACATCTAAGATGTTTAAAATCACTAACACTGTTCATTTAACTACACAGGAGTGCTTACAGTGTAGAGATCTGAAACACAATCATGCTTGTACAATTATTTTCTGGAATGAATTTGTCTTTTATATCTAACTTTAAGCTTGAGTCTTATAAATTAAAATGTTATTGGATTATTCAGCAGATCAAGATATATAGTTTGACTCACAAATATTGTTTGCATGTTTTCTTTGTCAGTTAAAATTTAGTTTTCAAATACGCTTTACAGAAGTAATGACTAGATAAACTGAATGTTGTATTGTCAGAAAATGCAGGCACCAGATTTATGGTTTGCGAAACATATAGCAACATTTTGGTATACTTCTTTCTATATATATATAAAAATGCTACAAATATGTTTTCTGGAGTGAATTCTTAATAAAGATAAATGATGATGGAATGGTACTATATAGCTAGCATTTTTTCTATTACACTTATCATGGTGCAGTAATAAGCAATAACTCTCACTTTGTGTTAAGAACATGGTAATAAACTGGGCATGTTAAGATGTAGTATACAAACACAATCGGCTTTTCTTTAGGGAGTCTGGAGAAGTATTTGCTAATGGAAACCAGACAGTCATGTGGAACAAATATGACCAAGCTGAGCTATGATTCTGTTTAGAAATTATCATTAGGACTGAGGTCTGAAGCACTGAATAAAATGACAGCATCACTTTCAGTAAGATACAGACAGCTGGATTCATGGATGCACAGTATATCAGAAGCAAGGGGTTGGAATAATGGTTAAGGTGTTTACCTCACACAAAGTAAAGGGTTTGATTTTCACCTTTGAAAGGGAACTTGGCTGGACTTAAAAATGGCCTTCAACGGCAGCTAGCTTAAGCTGCATAGAAGCTGTGGGAACTCTGCAGTTTGGGTTTTGGGGAATGTGCAAGGCAAGGAACATAGAAGAGCTGTCTGTGTATCCTCCAGCACTGAATACCTGGGGAGTTTTGGTGGTAAAGGGGTCTGTAGAAAGGTGTACAGCATGAAGGTATATTCACCCTATGTTGATGTAGCTGTATGAGTGTTAGAATGACTGCCTAGTTCAAGTGAGGGGTATACAACAGATGCTTCCTGTGTGCCAAGTGATATGTGGTACCATGTGTCCCTGGATAAGAACACAGGAAGTGTTACAAGAGCTCAGCAGGGCAGCCTGAGGACCCTGCAGACTTCAGGTGCCATGAATGGGAGGGCAGGCATTTACACTGCACTAAGAACACACAAAGAAAAAAATACAGCAACTTAATGTGTACAAACTGGAAGAATGGAGACAAAGACAATATTATGTAAGCATTAAAGATCATCAAAAGAACCTACAGAATCCAAGCAGTTGCACACTTTCAAAATAAATGACATATGCATATGGCAGACAGGGACTCTGCCAGAATACAAGAGACAAGATCCTCTTATGTGCAATCAAAATAAATGTTTCTATGATGCAAAGACATCATAGAAACATACATTTTATGGTAAGATAACCACTGCTAGCAGAGAACCCTTTTATTTATTCTTTCTTGCCATCTGACTCTGAACTTGCGCTTTCCTCTGGCATATAAAAAAGCCGACAAACTTCACTGAGGACTCTGAAGCATTCTGCTCAATGCTCTCCCCAGCACATTTACACCACTATGGTTTTCAGATTTACATCTCTGCATTATCACACATCACTTCCTGTCTCGCAAACTTCATTTCATTGAAGGATTGATTAGCTACATCTGGGCCTACACCCTCTTGTTGCTGTTTCCCTTCTTTGTCTTGCTTCCTAACCTTATTGGCTTGTCTTCAGTTTTAACAGTAACTTTGCCAACATATGTGAGAGCACATTAGCTCCTGCTGCCACTTCAAAACATGTTATCTGTCAAACCCTTTATACATTAGTCCTTTACTCTAATTTAATTATCCAGAAATAACAGTTCCATCAGCTTTTGGGGAACTAGTTACCTTCTGGGTAACTATTTTTTAGCAAAACAAATCAGAGCCAGCACAAAGTGTGGTTTAGCATTGTTTAATGCACAAAAAAGTGTAACAACATGAGTGAAGGGAAAAAATATATCCCAACCCTCCAAACCAAACCGGTTTCGGCTTAATAGCCTTCTTCAGTGGAAGACAAATAAAACACAAACATTAGGATCAAAAAATCCTTCTTATATAGCCATAGGCAGGTGCCAGAAAAAACTCCTATTGGTTAATTTATATATATGCATTTAAACCAGGAGGGAAAAGCCCTCCTAGTTTAATTATCCATTTTTTTTTCTCCTTAACATTCAAAATGCTGTGCCAACCAACTTTATCCTTGCAATTTCCTATAATATGATCAATAACAGTAAATCTAAATGCTGAAGTATTATGTCTGCAAGTGTGTTTATAAGGGACATTGGATTGCTTTTTATGTCTTATGTCACTCATATGCTCCCCAATTCTAAATTTGAGAGGCCTGGAGGTGTGTGTGTGTGTGTGTGTGTGTGTGTGTGTGTGTGTGTGTGTGTGTGTGTGTGTGTGTGTGTGTGTGTGTGTGTGTATCTTTTTGAATACTGAGGTGCTATTAGTCAGAGCTGGAAACTGAGAATGATATTTCACCAGAAGCTGGAATTGATGAAGTGTGCTCTGCCAAATTTGCTTTAATCAACATTATGATTATTGCCTTTGAGTTGTCAGTGACTTTACACTCCTTTCTGCCCCTCACATACATCACTTGACTGATTTTTAAGCCTAGCCTGTGATATACATTGCTAATGTGAAGAACAGGATGTTCTGTATTTCTGAATTCCTCCTAATTGTCAGCAGTACACTGGTATAGCTCGTACAGAATGTGACAAACTTACATATTATACAACTCAGTAACACTGTATGTACCGAATGCACACAGCACATTAAGTTCTTTTTTCATGTTGAGCAAATCTTTGAGCACCACATTTTCATTTTTACATACTGCACAGTCCCCATACATAGTGTACTTTTATGGCATGATTGTCAATACAGTAATTGTTTACTTACATGTTTACATGAAACTATTAAACTAACCTCATGTCAGACAATCAGTACTTATATTTAACTTTTAATATAGCGACATCTCAGCAGGTAAATCCAAATATCACAATCAAATATTCTATCTAGTTTTAATCTCAAATTTGATTTAACATTGTTCCTTAAACAAAAGCAATTAAACATGCACATTAACTATTTACAATATAATTTGAAACCAGGAATTGTATAATGACCATATTTTTTATTTTTGCAATATTACAGATTTAACAATTGGACCAGTAACTTCTGTCCCTATAATCTAGTGTAATTTATCCAGTAGTTATACATATTAAAGTACTTTGTTTAGTGTCAATATCTCTTCTAGCTCACTTTCCATTATAGAATCACATATAGCCCAGTTTTTACTGCTGAATTCTGTTTATGATCTCTGATAGTTCTCAGTTCCACATCTTTAATCTCTGTAATAATTGTTTTTACTTTTGTCATTCATAGTTTTGTGCTGTCCATATTCTTATAGCCTTCTTAGCTGCCAGTATCAACACTAAAAAGGTAGCAACGTTTTCATCTCTTTAGTACACTATTTTATACCACCTCAGCAAAAAAACAATTCTATACTGAGGTTAAAGTTTCTTCCCAGTATGATATTGTTGTTGTTTGTCTTTCGGCTTTTTCCTGGTAAGGGGTCGCCACAGCGGAATTCCGGTCCGCTAATGATTGGCAGTAGATTTTTACAAAACACCAAGGTGCCAGCTCGACGCCCAACCTTCAACGAAGGAACGCCCATTTATGCATGCATGTCTTTCGATATGTAGCATATTATTCAGGTATTTTTTTTGTACTGAAGAAACACTGTACATTCCCAAGATATATGGTTTCAAGAATCCCTTTTTGAACCATCACACTTCCAACATATCTCTTGTCTGCAGGAATGTGCATGTAAATTCTTTCTGGCCCCACTCAAAGGCTGTAATATTTTGGTGAGAAGTGTAAAATGGCAAATATCACAAACATTATCCTATACTAAACTTGATTTAATAACTTAACATGCCTTATTTTATAAGGCAGAATGCATAATTTGATATAAATAAATCATTTAATTCAGATGACTGACTATTCTCCTGGCCAGTTTTATCATTTTAGTCTTCTCCACAACTTAAATTTTATTCTACACAATACGTAAGACATCAATTTTTTTAAAGCAGTTGCAAATTAATGTTTTTTTCTTTGTCTTTGAAAATCATGCTTTAGCAAACCACAAAGTATTATATCCACATAAGCTAAACAGCAATCAGATAAACTAATTGGTTAGCTTATCTAGTGGTTTTGCTACCTTTGATTAGTTTAGGGGTACAGTGGGCAAAGCGCCCTGCATAGGGTCTGTAGGCCCCCAAGTAAGAAAATTGTTTTGTCGATCACTAGTTTGCTTAAGGATCAGCAATTATCAATGTTTTACTAAAAGAAGGGACTCACAACTAACTGCAATATCAAGGTTAGATCATTCTATGCATTCATTTAGGACAGCGACAACAAATGCATTTTCTTTTAGCCCAAAAAGCTTATTTTATACTTTGGTCAAAAAATTTGTTTTATACTTTGATCCACTTTTGAGAAAAATATGAATATGTTATTCTTTCCCAATGTATCGGGTTCTAGAGGTTTCCATTAAAATATTAATATACACAAAGTATAACATTAACATAACCACAATATTCCTCCAGTTATTTTAATTGGGTTACTTGTACAGTAGGCTGAAGATCTGTCTGTAAAATAAATCCAAGGGTATTGTGGGAAGATACAGGTATTTCAGTCCTAATTTGTTAGCTTTTCTTTGGCTGGAAGCTCCTAAAACATACAGCTCTTTAAGGAATGCAAGTGTTGAAAAAGTGTCAGCAGGAAATGCAAACTAATCTCATTCTGAAAGCTGCAGAGATGTGGTTTGAGCTGTCACGTAAAATTGGTTTACATTTAACATGTTCCTGTTATTTTCCTGGAAAAATAACTACAATCTGTTGGATCCTTGATGAAGTGTATAAAGCCTTGTAGATAGCTGTGGAACCAGCTGGATTTGACTGAGGATCCGGTGCATTTATATATGTTGGCCTACATTTCTGAAGACACAGGTGAAACAAGAGTAAACTAAAGTAAATTTGTAGCAGCGTACCACCACAAACTCTGAACAGTCAAATTTTCTGTTGGTACTTGTTTTCTAAATTAAGATACTTGTTCATGTAATTCATCAAACAAGAAGATATAGCCTCTAAATATTTTTTAAACAAAGGTTGTATGGAGTATTGGTTTCTGTCTGTTTCTTGAGTGAAGTGTGTTAAGTTCTGCTTGGCTGTGTTCCAATAAATGTCTTTCTTTATTACTTCCAAGGAAATATCTGCTTGTGTTTTACTTGACAAATGAAGGCAAGTCTGTAACATTTAGAGGAGACTCTGGAGAAATAAAAACTATTATGGCTACAGAATCAAGATTTTTCTTTTTGTCCAGATGAAACCTTGAACGTACACAGACCTTTGGAAATTGTAGTAAACTAAATTTCCAGAAAGAGGGATAAAACAATTGAAGCCCTGTTTCAAAGTGATGCAGGCATGCAACACAACCTGTGGCAAACTGATGTCGCTCAACGAGTGTCAAACAAAATGTTGTCTGTAAGCGTAACACAGCACATTACCAAAGAAAAACAACAAGAAAGTAAGTGACAACAAGAAGAGGCATAAATAGAGAGATCAAAAGGTCCTCACAAGCTCTACTCATCCACAAAAGGAGACCTTGGGGTCCTGATGGAAGTCCACTGAAGAGTACAGATATTTTATGAAAGAATGATAAAGAATAACAGAGGACCATTACAGCCCAGTAAGCAGAAGTCCTAAATGAGGAAAGAAGTCCCGGTCAAGAAGTTCCTAACCAGACTGGCTTTTCAGTTATAAGATGCAGTTACTTTTTGCAGAAGATAAGGCCCAACAGTGATGCATTCTTAAGCACATTTGAACTGAGGTCACACTGTGAAGCCTGCCCATTAGTGACTGGGCAAACTTAATTGCACCTTTTCTGAGTGGTGAAGCCCAGAAGGCCTTCTTCAACTTTAGACTGACAGAAGCAAACTATAATAAACTAAAGTCTAAGATTTTAGCCGATACCAGAGACAACCCAGCTGTTTGAGACCAGCAATTCAATTCATGGACCTAAATGTCAGAGAATCCAATAAGGTAATAGCTGTTTGACTTGATACAATTTGCCCACAACTGACTACAGCCAGAAGAAATGCTACTCCATAACTGTGGAGATGTTTGTGATAAACCGCTTTTTGAGGTCTCTTATTTCCTCTGCTCAGCATCATGCAAGGGAACCCAACCACAACTGAGCAACTGATCATCTTTGTCAAGAGGCATGTGATGGCAGCCAAATTATCACACGGTACATCTCAATGCTCCAACCAGGTGAATACACCAAATAAATTCATTGAGAGTATTCCGAAGGGAAACATGGAGAAGAAAAAATACCTGCTCACAGAAGCAGCTTAAAACAACACATAAACAGAAATGGGATACAAACAAACTGGATAAACTGACATATGTGTGAAATGTTATCAGTCTGGACATTTAGCCTAAAAAATGTCCTGTGGCAAATGAATGAATGCAAATTGTGATGAGTGTACTTTAAAAGAAACAGTCTACTAACTCATGCAGTATAAAATCAGCTTTTGTTAACTGCAGTCCTATACAAATTCTGAAATGGGTTGTAAGAGAGAAGGTTAAGTCTGTAGAAGCCTTACTTGATTCAGAGAACATGGTAACCCCGTTAAAAGAAACACTGATTCCTAACACAAAGATACAAAGGCAATGATGACAAAAAGAACTACCCTATATAGACAAAGTGCAGCTTTGCACTTCATTTGTTACACTGAAACATTCTGTAAGGGTAATAACGCACTTAGCTCATGATGTGCATTGGTAGGGGATTCTAGTTCTTCAATATGTGGTCTTGCCTACAGGACAAATCCCAGGATACCCAGGAGGTAAGGAGATTTGTGAAGAAAATATCTTTTCAGAAATGGATCATGAAAAAATTCCAAAAGCACAGTAACTCAGAAGCCACCCTGCCTGCTCTGGTGGAAGAAGATATTGTGGAAGGATATCACTCAAACAGAATGTAGGTCGAGGAACACCAGATGAATGAGAAGATGAGAAACTTAAATACGATGAGATTTAGAATTACAAAGGCACAGCAGAAAGATTCCATTCTAAAGGGAGGCCACAAATAACATTCGGGTAGTGAAAAGATGCACCATTTCAACAGATTTAATCCTGCCTGCCTATGTTTTGAAACGCTAAATGAGGCTACCTAGTGGACAGATAAAACAGAGGAAAATGTTATGAAACAACTCTTAGTACCTTAGCCTTTCAGAGATGCAGTTTTAAATTTGACACACCTAGCTACATCTTGAGGGGACCACTAACCAAATGTCACCGAATGTCCTCTTGTAAAAGATTCTATTGTCCCTTGGTGCTATTGTCTGTGAAAGATATGCCATTTGAAAGAACAGTAAAGGATATGGTGGGACCTTTGGCAAAACGTTTGATGGTCTGAGACATGGCTGTCTGTAGAGTTTCAGCAAAAGCTATTGCCAGAGTGTCCCTGTTTATGTTAGTATGAATGCCCACACAGATGTTGATACATTAAGGTACACCTCTGGTGTCCAAAGTCATGATAAGACTGCACAAGCTCTTTAAATTAAATAACGGCCGCAGATAGATGGTCTTAATCCAAACCCTAAAAGCTATGTTGAGGCAGGTAATTTACAAAAACTGGAAGACTGGGGGAAACCTTACTGCCCTACATAATGCTCACTATCAGTGAAGTATTGCAGTCCTCTACAGGGTTTATCCCATTTGAATTTCCCTGCAGAAGGCACCATGAATGTAAATTAGATATAGCTAAACACGGAAACAGAAAACACCCATTTCAGGAGAGGTCATGAGCATTTATATGAGATGTAAGAAACAATGGTGATTGTTCTAGCCATTGTGAGGGAGTACCTGGAGAAAGTCTAAAAAGCATAACAGTGTGTTACATTAAAAATGCCAGGGTGGGGATATTACATTCAGAAGATAAGATAACAATTCTTGTATCTACAGTAGGAGAAAAAAACATTCTGTTCAACTGACAAAGATTCAAAGAAACTTTATTGTCATTTAGGACCACACAAGTGCAGCCTAAATGAAATTACAAGGGTCCTATGAAGTAACTGAAAGGGTAAGAGAAGTAAATCATAGGGTAAGACAGCCTGAACAAGTAAGTCACATAAATGCACTGAAGTCTTGAAAGGACTGGGAAGCAAGCATTGCCCATGATAGTCTTCAAACCCATTACCATTACCAAGATGTTCAAGTAGCTAACATCCTATCAATTCACAAGAAGCAAGAGGTTACAGAATTTGCACAAAGAAACAATAATGCGTTTCCAAATATCCAGGTAGAACTCTATTATTCAACCTTCAACCAATGGCTAATAGGCCAGAAACTTATATCCAGTCCCTCAAAAATAAAAACAATGCTATTTGGAACCAACCAAAAATAGGCAAAGCACGAAGCTTCCTTAATATTGAAGATGTTAACAATACTACCATAGAAATAACACTTCCTTCAAATACCTTGGCATTTAGCTAGACCAATTTCTTAACTTTCAACTACACTTTCAAAACATATACAAAAAGTCCAACACACTACTGGTCTGGACAGGCAAACAATCACCTTTTCTGTCCAAGCCAGCCAAACTGCCATAGTCAAAGGAATATTCTTAGCTCAACTCAGATATGGACTACCCATAATATCTGCAGCCTCAAACAAAAATGTCACCACCTTGCAAACCATCTCCAATAAAATCTTTTGGTTCATTACTAACTCCCCCATTAAAGAACACTACAGCCAAATTCTTGCCAAAGCGAAATGGCTCCAATACATTTGATAGCTGACCTCTTGCTAAGATCACCAATTCACAAAGCCCTTTCTCCTGAGACATTTTCTCCTCTCACTCAAACTCTTCACTAAAACCCCCACATAAAATTAAAGGGGTATCTCTCAGTGTCAGCCCACCCTACTAACTGCAAAAATAACCTTCATTTCACTGCCATGCATTCTCCAGCCATCTTAAACTATGGAACTCCATTCTTCTCTCAGAGACATCAATATGCACTCAGACTTCAGCCAGCAGCTCAAGGAACACCTCTTCAGCCAAACAAAGTGCAGTTGCATTTGCCCAGGTCATATTAGCTGAACCCTGCAGCTCTCTCACACCTCTTTATCCCTATTTCATCATTCTTTATCTCATGTTGTCATCCCCTAACTTACTGCCTCTCATTCATCCTGCCTCCCTCTTATCTTGTCTTCTCTCACATTTCCTCTCCTTAATACTCCTCTTCCCTTTGCATGTTTCTCTTACCATTTCTTCATCTTCTCCCCATGGTATTCTTTCCTACAGCTGTTCAGACTCTCCTCTTCTAATGTCTTCATGCCTGTCTCTATAATGAAATGCTGCTACCCCTTTAGCCTAAGCCATCTCATTCATTACAGCTACATCTTATCCCAAACTCTGCTAAGCATGATTCTAGTTTCCATGCATGTTTTGGAATTGTAAACTGCTTCTTGAACTAAATGCTTTAGCATATTCTTACACCTTTAAATATGTATGTTTTAGCACATACTTGTATCTGTTAGTATCTTTTAATTTACTTCTTATGTGATCCTATTCATGCAGGCTGCATGTGCAAATGGGCCACTGAGATTGGTGCACTACCACAGAAAACAAATATAAATTATAAATTATAAAAAACAGTTTGGATCAACATGACATAATTGCACCATGAGAAAGGGTAAGAGCAAAGCTGTATACAATCCCAGAAGCTCAGAGGATGCAGTTAAGCAGGAAATATAAAAGAGGCTAACGTTTATAGTTATTAAAGAATCCCAGTATGACTGGAGCAGCCCAATGCTGCATAATTAAGTGAAATCTATTACTGAAAGAAAAATATGTAGTTAGCTTCAGGCCTTGATACTGTTAATCCATAGAAGAATGTAAAATAAAACAATTTATTGAAAACCATGTTGATTGTAAAAGCCAACATCAATGAAATTATGTGAAACATTTTTCTATGCAACTGCTAGAGAGTCATAGACCCTTGTCCTAAGTTGCTCACTGATACCTTTTTAAAGGTCAAAAGCCTAGCAGCTTTCTGAATCAAAGGGAAAGTACATTACATAATTTGTTTGATCTGCATTAAATTAAATTGCTCTTCAAGACAGTTCTTGGATCAGGCACATTGATAAAAGCATCGATGTTCCTAGTCTCAAATAAGTGATGTCTAAACTCAACCCCCAACATAGCTTAAACATTATCATTATTAAAATATTTATAGATAAATATCAGATCACCAAATAGGCTGTGATTTGTGGAAAATAATGATAACTTTTCCAACCTTTTCTCATAACTGAGATGTTTGATTTTGACTATCTTATATCATAATTTTGTACTTTCAAGTTTTTGAATCTGAGAACAGCTGTAAATACAAATGGTTTCAAAATCTGTTCTATAGCACTTTAAGCTTGTTCAAATGTAGTTCTCCATTACAAAAATTAACAGAAGAACAAGTTAAAATACCTCACATATAGAAAATGAGCCATTTTGTTTGGCTAAGAATTTGTGAAAAACTCTGGATTGCAAGATTTTAGTTAATACGATCAAGTCTGATATCCATGTTTATTTCCTTCACATAATGCGGTTTTAAAAAAATTTTATGTAAGAGAAACTCTTAGATCCCTTTTTTTTTGTTACAGATCCCTACATGAAGTTTTCCTTCTTTCCTTCTTCCTTTTTTAGCTCCTGGATGTTTATTTTATATTTCTTGGCACTTATTTTAAAATTTTAAACTTCAATCCTTTCTTCCAGCTTTACCACTACAAGGGAAAATGTTCACTAATTTTAAGAGTTGATATTTATTTATTTATTTAACATTTGTTTACCGGGAAAGTCCGACTGGGGCAGCGCCCATTTTCAGTGGAGGCCCGGGGAGAAACGCTCCAGACACAGGTCTCAAAATCTGTTCTATAGCACTTTATTCTTGTTCAAATGTGGTCCTTGAAGAAGTCAGAATTGCATTTTTACAAACAGTTATACATTGCTACTTTCACTTGTAACTGATTACGATACTCTATAGCAGATGCATTTAAAAATGTTAGAGCATGATAAATAGTAATTAAAATGTCATTTTTCAGTACCATACTACTATTGTACAGATCTTTCTCCCTGCTACTCTGTATATGATCAGCTTTCTAGAAGTAAGCACCCAGCTTAAAGAACCAAGTAGGATGGATGAATGATTCTCACAATATCCTAGAGGAAGGACTGGGTCTATATTAGAACACCGAACATTTAAAATGTCGAGTGTTCTAATATCAACCCGTTTTTCAGCTGAAAATATCGAAGAAAGAGAAAACCACATTTTTTCCTAGGGAACAAATTCGCTTATCCGTTTCTGTTGCTTTGGTATTTTCAGCGCTCTGGTGGAAAGTTACAGGTCGGATTCAGGTAAGTGTGCGATTGTGTGTACGCGAGGGTTAGGGCGGGTTAGGTGAGTTAGGGTTAGGGCGCGGGTTGCGCGATAGTGATGGACCTTAGGGTTTGGGTTAAGGTAAGTGGATAGTTAGTGGTGTATGTATAGTTTAGTGTAGGGTTAGGTGTAAGACATTAGGGGTATGTGTGTGGATTACTGTTTGTTTGGTGTGCTTGTGTTGTGTGTATGTGTTTTGGAACAGCAATTTTTTTCCCTAGGAAAAAATTTGCTGTTCTGAATGTTCGATGTTTAGTATTTTCGATTGGCAGGGTTCGATATTAGAACACTCGACATTCTAAATGTTCGGTGTATTAATATAGACCCGGAAGGAGTATGGCATGATCCTGCTACATGACTGCCCCCAACTGCTCCAGCTGGGGGCCTACAGTACTGCAGCCAATAAGACCACTTATTACATCAGTAGTGCAGGAAACCATAAGGCCTACTTCTCCATGGAAGCGTATATCATACTTACAAGAAAATAAATTGTAGGTAACCCTCAGTCACTCTGAGCCAGAAATGATGTCCCCTCACCTCAGTTCAGTGCAGGGGCTGTGGGCAACAGCATGCTCAGACTCAGGCTAAAAAATAAAAAGGCTGGGATGTGAAGGGTGAAACAGCTGCAGTCAAAAAAATAAAGTACAAATTCACAGTATAAGAATAATCCTAGGAAATGTTTATAACAGAAAAATAGATGCACCAATTTTTTTTCCCAACTCCATCCTGGCATCTATAATGTAGCAAATGCACAGCAAGCCATGTCAAATTTCTCTTGATACCACTTTGAAAATCTTTTTCTTTCTAAGTATCGGTATATCTAGTGAAAGACTTCACAGCTGTCTATATTGTTACTGTGCTTGATTATTCTGCATATCTGAAAATGAGGTTGAGATCCTGCTGAATAATTTTCCTTTTTTTTAATCCCTTCACTCTAATAATGTAGTCTTTATACTTTTCCACTAGCTTTGGTAAGTAACTCTTTTATAAAAACATCCATTTGAGATTCTGCCATCTGCAAATGACATTACTTACCTACTGCTTTGTTTACCTTAGTTCTAAGAGTTTTGGGAGAACTTCATAACCCCATACAGAGTACTTTGACTGGATATAAACCAGCTATCCCTTCTTGCTTTGTAAGTTCTGAACAGAAGAGTCCTTAAACTATCTCTGCTTTTCTTCTGTCATTTTCCACAAACTCTGCCACCTTTACAACTTTATTAAATAGTACTATCACCCATCTGTCTTTATTTTTCTTATTGTTTTTACAGGATTATACCTCCTTTATCACTTGATTAGACTATTTAATCTAATGTTGTAATATCTACCCTTTCCTGCTTCATTTCAGTTGGTACTGGCATATTTTCTTTTACTTCTCTTATTCCCCATGCTTCCTAATTAGTTTTCCTCTTTTCTTCGAACTGTATATATTTTTTTTCTTTTTGATATGCATATTTGTCTTCCATCAAACCTTGCTGCTTATCCATGGCTCCATGTTACAGACAGAAGGAGGTCTAACTATGACACAGATCACTTGTATTTAATTAGCTGCTTAGGCACAGGAGGAGCCAGGCAGGGAGAGGGACTGTTTTTTTGCCCACTTTCCCACTCTAGGAGAGAGTAGTTTCTGGCAGAGATCTCTCTCCCCCCCTACCCAATGGGGGCACAGCATAATATTTTGGGAGACTGAAATTAAAATTGAGTATACATGGGCTGAGAGTTGGACCAAACTAATGCTATGTGTGGCTATGTGTGTGATATCAGTAGCTCTGCCCAGTTAGGGCATACAAAAATAATCTCTGGCATACAGAGTAGTATATGTCATCTGCTCCTTTCTGAGTAATCACTTTCCAACCAACCAAACAATGAAACAACCCCAATCCAAACGATGGTTGTGCCAGGGACAAATGGAGTTACAGAGGCAGCCACAGATAGCAGCTGATGATCAGCTGGAAAGCACACCATGGAGACCAAAAAAAAGACTTGGTGCTTATCTGATGATATTTCTGACATTACCCCATGTTCTTCTATATATAACCTTCATGCATTTTATTAAAGATTTTCTGAGAAACTTTGGTTGGTCAGACCATCTGACATCCAGCACCAGAGGTGGATTATAATAGGGGGCATTTGGGTGGCCACCCAGATTCCGCAGCTTCAGGGAGGCCCACAGCAAAAGATAGAGGGAGCACAAGCATGCAGCTGGACATTTTTCTATATTTTATTTTATTTTTTAAGTAAATAAATTATGTGTTTTTGTTTCTTAACAAATAACATAAATTGGAGGATAAAGCCCAAATAACTTCTTCTGGAAACAAATGAAGTTCTGGTGTTGGATGGGAGACTGTAATTAGTTAAGTGCATTGACCTTCAGGAGGACAGTGCAATTTGCCAATCAGTTTCCAGACTTTCTGTACATTGCTGGTACAGAAAAACTGCAAATAATAGAAAGCAAAGGTGAAATTTCAGGAATTAGTCCTGATTTACAATGCTAGAAATGTTTAAGGAAAAGATAAAGAGAAAATGTTTTTGGTGAATCTACATTTTGTTTTCTTTTATTTGGTCATTGTTGTCAAGATCAAATGAGAATTTCAACTTTACTGGTTCCTAAAATGATTGAAGTATATTAATCAAATGGTTGCTTATTTACATAAAGTACTAGGACCATGGTGGATATAGAAATGGCTGTGGATCTGCACCAACATAATGTCGGGCACATTCACAGACTGCAAGAATCCATAGAACTGGGATCACAAGGATATCCTTGGCTGCAGTCCATCAAAGGCAGTGGGGTTATCATCCCAATATATAGTGTAGTGACCTCTCAGGAACAGCTACGGCAGGGATGGCAGGATACAGCTACTAGAGCATGAGGTAAGTAATTATTTTTTCTGCTTGACCTGGCAGACAACTAGATACAATATATGGACAATGGACAGCTTTATAAACGTCCCTAATTTTGCTTCATATTTTAGGTCTTTTCCTTGTACAGTTAGTGATGAATTTCAGACTGCAGCATCTCCATCAAGTGTCCCTTCCTGATTTTTCCTCTATTTTCCATCCATCCTCATACATTTGTGATTTTCTAGCAAATCATTGAGGACTGCAATCATAAACAATGACAGATATTTGAGCTTTAGACTTCGTAAATCATATTCCTCAGAAAGTGAATGATAATGCAAAGCATGCTATTCTAGCAGCTTTCTCGGTATATAGGAGCACATTTAAAAGTGCCCCTGATTTTGGGCCTTCATTCATCATCTTTTGGCATAGTTCCACATTCCTGCATTAAAGGGTCTCTAAAGAGTAATTTTTTGTCATGGGTGAAGGCTATCTGTGGCATACTTCTCATCTTTTCCTTATTTGTAGGATGATCTTGATTTCTGGATCATATTTCTGGTCCATTCCTCATAAAATGTTTGGTTTCCTAGAAAACCACTGAAGATTGTAGTTAATAAATAATGGCATACATTTATTTCATGTTATTCTACTAGTTTAGTTTTTTTAAGTATGTAGGAGCAATATTTAAAATTTGACTCTGATTTTGGGCCTTTGTCCTTCGTCTATTTTTAGCTTTGTCTCTGATTCTTGTGCTAAGAGGTTGAGAATGATATGACAGTACTTTGCAAGAAGTGGGAGAAGCCTGGTGGAAGGTCATGCATACCTCTCAAGTATTGTTGATTTTGCAGAATGTGCCAGATTTTGGATGATATTTTTAGTTTGTTTGCTGTTTAATTTTTGGTTTTCTGGCAAAGTGTTGAAGATTACAGTCAATAAATAATAACAAGACATGAGTTCCAGACTTCATATATTTTAAAAAATGCATATTAATACTGAACCTGTTTTTCTATCAGCATTCTAAGTTTATAAGAGCAATATTTAAAACCTGTCCTTGATTCCTTGATTTTGTGCCTTTGTCCCCACGTTATCTCTCCCTGCTTTTGGACGTTTGTTCCCCCTTATTTTTTACTTTCTCTCAGGTCCTTGTGCTAAGAAGTTGATAGCTATGCCTCTGTGTTTTATAAAGTCATTTAAAATGCATTGTAAGACCATTATTTTATTTTGCTTTATATTATTATAGTCAGATAGCTATGAAGTGCACAGACAACAAAATAGCTATAATTGCTGTGACCATGACTTTCTGCAGACGAAAATGGCTGAGTGCTGTTTTTATCATTATTCTAACTTTGTAGAGCTTATGTGATTTTTCTTTTTTTTGAGAAACAAATTAGAATACTTTACTGTGAGTACTGTTCATGTGAAATGAAGATGAAATACAGTTATTCTGTGCCTATTATTTTCCATCATAGAAACTCATCTAGGATGTACACAGTCAGGGAAATTGGCTGTGACTGCTTGGTCAGATAGGAAGCTATCTGTGAATGAAAGTATCTTACCCTCTTATGCTCATTTGAGACAATTATTAGTCTGAGTGTGCAGGACTAATGTGCATTTTTTGTGAAGCTAAGTTGTAACACTTTATTGTGGCCATGTTGGTTACCATGTGTGTCTGAAAAAAAATTGAATTATATTCCTAAAATCATTGTTTTTATCACAATCAGAGTCTGAGACGTACTCCATTAGTGAATATAACTGTTGGGTGGGTGTGGGGACTGGCCTGTCTGTGGAGGAATGTAAGTTGCCATCTTGTCATCTTCTCACTGTAAACAATATTTAGTCTGACTTTTCAGGACAAGGATGCATTTATGAGAAGTAAGCTGGAATACTTTATTGTGTCACTATGTTTGTGTGAAATGAAGTTAAAATACATGACTATGGTACTTTTTTTTACAATCAGATGACTTGGGTATAATTAATTAACAAAGTAACTGCTGGGAAAGGGTGGGGAGCCATCTGTAAATTAAAGTTAATTTTCTTCTTGTCATATGCTCATTTTAAACAGTCATTAATCTGGAGTAGCAAAACTAGTGTCGATTTTTGTGACGTAGATTGTTATATTTCACTGTGGTAGCTATAAATTTGAGTGAAACTTCAAATATATTATCATGTGGAGACCCATGGTTTGAATATTGCCAGGGGACCATGGCACACTTAATCAGTCACTATCCAACACCTTGAGTTTTAATTGACATGAACCACTGTTTAGTCACTTTTCCCAAGTGATTACCCACCTGCTTTCAATCAAGGATGCTCTGTGCATCTGATTTCTGAATACATTTTCTATAACTGATTACGTATCAACGGAGTCTTAGACTTGTTCTGAGATCTTTTCACTGCAAAAAAATTAGGAAAGATGTACTCTAAGATGTGATTGTATTACTAAATATTGTTTCTTGTCTGATTAACACAGAAGAGTGACAAATACTGTAAGGGTTATCTTGCTAGAAACAGCACTTTCACTTGGAGAACACCACAACTGTCTTGGAGTTTGTTGATATTAGCAATTGGAGGAATTGTACCTGCATTTGGGGGTGCAAACAACAATAGTCTGCCTGTTTATGTAAACTTCAATATTAACATGTAAGGGACATAGATTCATTTAATTGTAGTTCAAAAAAATCATACAGCAAAGTGTGCTGTATAACCACCATAACTGAGATGATGCAGTTAGTTCAAAGGTTCATAGGTTCATACTAGGCTATCTGCCCTAGGGCATTTATAAGCCTAGCCAGAATATGTTTGGCTTTCGCCACCCATTTTAAATTAATTTTGCTCTGCCCTTTTTCGAGGTTAGTATACTGTGCCTCTGTCTAACAGTGACACAGAAGTGATACCCGGGGTAAACCTATGATCTCCCATCCACTCATCAAGACTCCTCTTGAAGAGAATCAATGAGGGACTCTGCCTAACCTGGACTGGGATTTTATTCCAGAGTGAAGGGAGCCTCTGGGTTATGAATCTGTCCCTCCAGCATGTCCTATTTATTTCAGTGCTGAGGTTCAAGTCTCTCGAGCGTGTAGCTCGATGGGATTTGGATTTTTGAGGTGCAGCATGTCCCTTAATTCGGGTTGGACATGGACTTATACGCCAGGCACAGGTCACCTCTGAGCAGGCGGTATGCCACTGAGTAGAGCTGGAGTTTCTTTAACCAGGCAGCATATGGCATCTGTTTGAGCCCTTTGATCCTCTTGGTGAGGTACTTTTGGGGTCTTTCCAGTTGCTGCAGGTGTCTGGTAAGGTACATCCCAAAAGGGGCATTGTACTCAATTATGGGCCTGATGAGGGATGAGTAAAGAGGCATGATGACCTCCCCTAATCTAGATGTGAATCCCTTCATGATTAGGTGGGCTATATAAAATGTTTTTCTAACCACTTTGGCCACGTGGTTGTCAAATGAGAGATTGCTATCAACTTGGGTCCCCAGGTCCCTAATTACTTCTTCTGTACTTAATGGATTACCACCTATGTGGTAATTTGTGGGCACTTTGTTTTTGCCAAAGGGGATGACTATACACTTTTTTGGCGTTTAGCTTGAGGCCATGGCTCTGGCACCAGTTGTCTGTTTCTATGAGGCCCTTTTGGAGGATGCTTGTGTCGGCTGGAGAGTCGATTATGGCACCCAGTTTGCAGTCATCTGCAAACTTGGTCAGCCACAGTCCTTCGTGTTGGCCTGTACCTCCGCGAAATGCCAAACAAGAGAGGTCCCAGGACTGAGCCTTATGGGATGCCACTTGTAACTGGTTTGGAGTCCGACATGGCTCCAGCAATTCTAACCATGGGTTCTGTCCTTGAGCCAGTTTGCAACCCATCTAGTGACATAGGGGTTTATATTTAAGCTGGTGAGCTTATCTATAATGCCCAAGTGGGGTATTGTGTCGAAGGCTTTGCGAGGTCCAGATAGGCTGTGTGGACCACCTTCCCTTCGTCAATGGCCTTGGTGACTGTTTCAAAGAAGTCAACCAGGTTTAAGAGGCAGGATCTGCCCTTAACAAAGCCAAACTGGGTAGGATCCAGTGTCTGTAGGTCCTCAATATCTTTATTTATGAGGTCCATGATGATCCTTTCCATAGCTTTGCAGACCAAGCTAGTCAGGCTTATGGGGCAATAGATTCAGGGTCGTTGAGGCACCACCTTTGTGGAGAGGGACCACTGTTGCTGTACGCCACTCTTTGGGTACATATCCTGTACTAAGGCTGAGATTGAACAGTAGTTTTATGTTTGGGTTTAGCTCTTCTTGGAGTTCATGTAGGACGCAGCCTGGGACACCGTCCTGGTCTCATTGATGCTGTGTTTTTGCTTTGAGAGGGCGGCTCCCACCTGAGCATCTGAGATGTCAGGGGCAGCACTCTGCTGGGATAGATATTTGCCCTTTGGTGGGGGTTTGCGCTGAACCTGTCAGCTAGGATATTGGCAATGTCTGTGGGATCAGTGTATTTTTTGTCATTTTGGACTAATTCTGAGCATATCTGGGAATTCCCACCCAGGTTCCTAACATAACTAAAGAAAGCCTTGTGATTATCCTTAGTGTCCTGTGCAATTTTTCTCTCGAAGCTGGCCATTGACGATTTTATGAGTGCCCTTAGTTTTTTGCTAATACTGATCAGAGATGCCTTCCCTTTTGGGATTTTGCTCTATCATGTAGTAGCTTCCTCCTTCTATTGTATAGTTTGTTTATAGCTGGGGTCCACCAGACAGGTCGTCTGCCTTTGGAGGATTGGGTCTTGGTTTTATTTGGGATTGCATGATCCATGCATCCCTGAAGGTGTTCATAGAATGCATTTATAAAGGATTCTGCGGTCTAATTATTTTCCACAGGCCGGGGCTTTGAAGGATTCCACCTCAGTTATGAGGAGTGTGAAATTTGCTTTAGAGAAGTTTTTCACTGTGGTTTTCTGGGCAGGCGGTGGGGTCAGGATGTGAATATCCAGTGAGATCAGTTTATGGTCTGATCTTACCAGTGAGGGATACACTTCTGGTCTGGAGCATAGAGTCCCCATGTTGGTGATGATCAGGTCCAGTATGTTTTCCCCTCTTGTGGGAGTGGTAACAAGTTGTTCCATAGCATTTGAGTTTATGAATTCTAGGAACCTTTGGGCAAGGGTGTTGGAGCTAGAGTAATGCTCCCAATAGTAGTTGAAGTCGCCCAATATAATGGTGTTCGGAGAGACCTTCATATTTTCCAGTGTTCTCAGGAAGGCCGAGTGGGGTTCCTGCGTTTGGGAGTTTCTTGGCATAAGGAGAAATTTAAAATGTGATAGCCCTGCATGGTGGATTATAATAGGGGGCATTTGGGTGGCCACCCAGATTCCGCAGCTTCAGGGAGGCCCACAGCAAAAGATAGAGGGAGCACAGGCATGCAGCTGGACATTTTTCTATATTTTATTTTATTTTTTAAGTAAATAAATTCTGTGTTTTTGTTTCTTAACAAATAACATAAATTGGAGGATAAAGCCCAAATAACTTCTTCTGGAAACAAATGAAGTTCTGGTGTTGGATGGGGGACTGTAATTAGTTAAGTGCATTGACCTTCAGGAGGACAGTGCAATTTGCCAATCAGTTTCCAGACTTTCTGTACATTGCTGGTAAAGAAAAACTGCAAATAATAGAAAGCAAAGGTGGAATTTCAGGAATTAGTCCTGATTTACAATGCTAGAAATGTTTAAGGAAAAGATAAAGAGAAAATGTTTTGGGTGAATCTACATTTTGTTTTCTTTTATTTGGTCATTGTTGTCAAGATCAAATGAGAATTTCAACTTTACTGGTTCCTAAAATGATTGAAGTATATTAATCAAATGGTTGCTTATTTACATAAAGTACTATGACCATGGTGGATATAGAAATGGCTGTGGATCTGCACCAACATAATGTCGGGCACATTCACAGACTGCAAGAATCCATAGAACTGGGATCACAAGGATATCCTTGGCTGTAGTCCATCAAAGGCAGTGGGGTTATCATCCCAATATATAGTGTAGTGACCTCTCAGGAACAGCTACGGCAGGGATGGCAGGATACAGCTACTAGAGCATGAGGTAAGTAATTATTTTTTCTGCTTGACCTGGCAGACAACTAGATACAATATATGGACAATGGACAGCTTTATAAACATCCCTAATTTTGCTTCATATTTTAGGTCTTTTCCTTGTACAGTTAGTGATGAATTTCAGACTGCAGCATCTCCATCAAGTGTCCCTTCCTGATTTTTCCTCTATTTTCCATCCGTCCTCATACATTTGTGATTTTCTAGCAAATCATTGAGGACTGCAATCATAAACAATGACAGATATTTGAGCTTTAGACTTCATAAATCATATTCTTCAGAAAGTGAATGATAATGCAAAGCATGCTATTCTGGCAGCTTTCTTGGCATATAGGAGCACATTTAAAAGTGCCCCTGATTTTGGGCCTTCATTCATCATCTTTTGGCATAGTTCCACATTCCTGCATTAAAGGGTCTCTAAAGAGTAATTTTTTGTTATGGGTGAAGGCTATCTGTGGCATACTTCTCATCTTTTCCTTATTTGTAGGATGATCTTGATTTCTGGATCATATTTCTGGTCCATTCCTCATAAAATGTTTGGTTTCCTAGAAAACCACTGAAGATTGTAGTTAATAAATAATGACATATATTTATTTCATGTTATTCTACTAGTTTTTTTAAGTATGTAGGAGCAATATTTAAAATTTGACTCTGATTTTGGGCCTTTGTCCTCCATCTATTTTTAGCTTTGTCCCTGATTCTTGTGCTAAGAGGTTGAGAATGATATGACAGTACTTTGCAAGAAGTGGGAGAAGCCTGGTGGAAGGTCATGCATACCTCTCAAGTATTGTTGATTTTGCAGAATGTGCCAGATTTTGGATGATATTTTTAGTTTGTTTGCTGTTTAATTTGTGGTTTTCTGGCAAAGTGTTGAAGATTACAGTCAATAAATAATAACAAGACATGAGTTCCAGACTTCATATCTTTTAAAAAATGCATATTAATACTGAACCTGTTTTTCTATCAGCATTCTAAGTTTATAAGAGCAATATTTAAAACCTGTCCTTGATTCCTTGATTTTGTGCCTTTGTCCCCCCGTTATCTCTCCCTGCTTTTGGACGTTTGTTCCCCCTTATTTTTTACTTTCTCTCAGGTCCTTGTGCTAAGAAGTTGATAGCTATGCCTCTGTGTTTTATAAAGTCATTTAAAATACATTGTAAGACCATTATTTTATTTTGCTTTATATTATTATAGTCGGATAGCTATGAAGTGCACAGACAACAAAATAGCTATAATTGCTGTGACCATGACTTTCTGCAGACGAAAATGGCTGAGTGCTGTTTTTATCATTATTCTAACTTTGTAGAGCTTATGTGATTTTTCTTTTTTTTGAGAAACAAATTAGAATACTTTACTGTGAGTACTGTTCATGTGAAATGAAGATGAAATACAGTTATTCTGTGCCTATTATTTTCCATCATAGAAACTCATCTAGGATGTACACAGTCAGGGAAATTGGCTGTGACTGCTTGGTCAGATAGGAAGCTATCTGTGAATGAAAGTATCTTACCCTCTTATGCTCATTTGAGACAATTATTAATCTGAGTGTGCAGGACTAATGTGCATTTTTTGTGAAACTAAGTTGTAACACTTTATTGTGGCCATGTTGGTTACCATGTGTGTCTGAAAAAAAATTGAATTATATTCCTAAAATCATTGTTTTTATCACAATCAGAGTCTGAGACGTACTCCATTAGTGAATATAACTGTTGGGTGGGTGTGGGGACTGGCCTGTCTGTGGAGGAATGTAAGTTGCCATCTTGTCATCTTCTCATTGTAAACAATATTTAGTCTGACTTTTCAGGACAAGGATGCATTTATGAAAAGTAAGCTGGAATACTTTATTGTGTCACTATGTTTGTGTGAAATGAAGTTAAAATACATGACTATGGTACATTTTTTTACAATCAGATGCCTTGGGTATAATTAATTAACAAAGTAACTGCTGAGAAAGGGTGGGGAGCCATCTGTAAATTAAAGTTAATTTTCTTCTTGTCATATGCTCATTTTAAACAGTCATTAATCTGGAGTAGCAAAACTAGTGTCGATTTTTGTGACGTAGATTGTTATATTTCACTGTGGTAGCTATAAATTTGAGTGAAACTTCAAATACATTATCATGTGGAGACCCATGGTTTGAATATTGCCAGGGGACCATGGCCCACTTAATCAGTCACTGTCCAACACCTTGAGTTTTAATTGACATGAACCACTGTTTAGTCACTTTTCCCAAGTGATTACCCACCTGCTTTCAATCAAGGATGCTCTGTGCATCTGTTTTCTGAATACATTTTCTATAACTGATTACATATCAACGGAGTCTTAGACTTGTTCTGAGATCTTTTCACTGCAAAAAAATTAGGAAAGATGTACTCTAAGATGTGATTGTATTACTAAATATTGTCTCTTGTCTGATTAATGAAACACCATTTCTGACCTCACAGAAGAGTGACAAATACTGTAAGGGTTATCTTGCTAGAAACAGCACTTTCACTTGGAGATCACCACAACTGTCTTGGAGTTTGTTGATATTAGTAATTGGAGGAATTGTACCTGCATTTGGGGGTGCAAACAAAAATAGTCTGCCTGTTTATGTAAACTTCAATATTAACATGTAAGGGACATAGATTCATTTAATTGTAGTTCAAAAAAATCATACAGCAAAGTGTGCTGTATAACCACCATAACTGAGATGATGCAGTTAGTGTTTCATCAATTCTTTTATTTTTTATTTATTTTATTTTATTTTATTTTTTTCTATTTTAAAGATCCACTCCTCTCTTACTTATCCATTTCCTCCCACAAGGTGGAGGTCTCTATGTACCCTTTACATGTACGTTGAAGCCATTTAAAGCAAGCTAGTCTGGTTCCTTCTGTAATTGCTTGTTCCATTGCTACAATCCCTTCCCTCATGCTCAGCTGTTCTGTCTCGTCATGTTTTTTTTACGTTCTACTTTTGGAAGGGGGTTAAAATAGGTTTGTCAGCTGGGGGATGTGTTCTCCATTCCTTGTGCCCCATTTTGGTGTTGAATTATGATATTATCCTAAAAGACCTCTTCTTCACATGTTTCTACATTAAAGGTGCTGCTTGTCTTTTGTCCTAATAATTTTAAGTGGCTACATAGAAAGGTTGGGGAATGTAGCAAACGTGATTTGTACTACAGTGTTTTGCTGTAACAATTACTGCTGAGTGGTGCCATGTCTTTCAAGGCAAAAAGATGTCTTCATGCATGCAAAAACAATTAATGCAGATTGATTTGAAAGGAAAGAAAGCACTAGACCAGTGAAGTAAATTTGCTTGCTATAAAATCTTTATAGGTACCAGTAGAAAATCGATTAAACAGGTATGAACTGGGTAGAGCAGTGGCTTTCATTTCCTTAGTAGAAAGGATTAGGTGTACAAATTGATATGTTTTCTTCTCATAATGTATAAATGTAATTAAAATGTATTAATGTGGTTGCTGCCTCTTTACCCCTCTTTTTATTTTGTAGTTTATGTGACCATGACATGTGCATTCCGATATGGCCGGGATGATTTGGATGTTATTGGCCTCTCATTTAGGAAGGATCTTTATGTGCTGACCTCACAAATCTACCCCCCTATCCCTGAGGAGCAGAAACTACTGACACCTCTGCAAGAGAGGCTGATGAAGAAGCTGGGGGAGAATGCATGCCCTTTCAACTTCCAGGTGAGGAATCACCAATAGTAGAATTATAGGCATTAGCATAACCTCCTTCCATTATCTGCTACTTTAAGTATCACTGGATTGTGACAATAGCTGTCTTCTAATATTACAGCTTAACTACCTCTCCTTCAGTGTCAAACAAATTTCTGTGATTTCAGGAGTATGTCTGAGATTTTCTCCATCACTTCAGTCATGCTGTCCCTTTACGTTGTATGGTATGATTGGAGATGGTACCTTCTCTGAGTATCATGAAGATTGATTGTGGATGGTTCTAGCTTGGAGCACTGTATATTTTGGCAGGAAAAATACCCCTCACTAAGGAAAGCATGGTTTGGTGGGTTATATTTCCCTTCTAAGTAACCTATGTTCTGGTAAGAAATTGTTTCCTGGTTTAAGGACTGCAATCTCTGTAAGTATAGAGTTTTCCCTCTGACTAATGTAAAGTACAGAAGTGGATAATTCCTCCTGTGAATATTGTAGGATCTAGCAAGAGATATTTCACCTTTTAAGACCTTTATGGTTTGGGTAGTGCTGCTTTCTTCAGTGAGTGTTGCAGTTTTATCAAGAAAGGATTCCTTTTGTAAGCACTAAAGTGTACAGCAGAGAAGGATTCCTCCTGAGTATTGTGGAGATCTGCTAGAGGAAATTTCTTTTGGATGTTACTCTAGGGTCTGGTGATGATACTGTCCTATGAGTGCTGTAGAATATAGAATGTGACAACCCCCCCAAAAGTACTGTAGAGTCTGGCATGGGATGTAGAAGGAAATGAATCCTCCTGTGATTGCCACAGAATCTAGCAGGGGAGAACTCCACTAGTGAACATTGCAGGAGAGGGCTTCTCCTATGACTTCAACAAGTTATATCAGGAGACAACTCCATCTAAGTTTACTATGGGTTTTGAAAGAGAGAGCTCCAACTGTGGGAAATACAGTGTCTGATAGGAGTGGGATCCTCTTCTAAGTACTACAGTGTCTGATAAGAGAGGGATCCTCCTGTGAGTACTACAGTGTCTGATAAGAGAGGGATCCTCCTGTGAGTACTATAGTGTCTGATAGGAGAGGGATCCTCCTGTGAATACTACAGTGTCTGATAGGAGAGTGAGCCTTTTGTGAGTACTACAGTGTCTGATAGGAGAGGGATCCTCATGTGAATACTGCAATGTCTGATAGGAGAGGGATACTCTTGTGAGTACTACAGTGTCTGTTAAGAGAGGGATCCTCCTGTAAGTACTACAGTGTCTGATAGAAGAGTGATCCTCCTGTGAGTACTACAGTGTCTGATAGGGGAGGGATCCTCCTGTGAATACTACAGTGTCTGATAGGAGAGGAATCCTCCTGTGAGTACTACACTGCCTGATAGGAGAGGAATCCTCCTGTTGGTACTAAAGTGTCTGATTGGAGAGGAATCCTCATTTGAATACTACAGGTCCCAGTATTTGAGTCCTGATCTTCATCTTCCTGGTATCACTAACATATCAGAAAATTTTATTTTTAGTTGTATCCTACAATAAGTGTTTTTGTTTGGTACCTTTGCTCTCCTGGCTACTTTTCCAATCTCCTTCTTTTAGTCTATGTATTCTGCACAATCTCTCTACTCCTGCCACATGTCATTCATTTTCCTGAGTGACAGGTTCTCATCCTAAAGTTCTATCCTGTTTCTTCTAAGAAAAAGGTAGGTACCATTGTCTCCTCACCCGCCCCTTTCTCCCTCCCAACAAGTTAGTACTATATAATTTTCCACAAATACTGAGATCTTCCTTCCAAAATTTGTAGTCTTTCTCAGTCTGTTGAATATGCTATAAGTTTGTGTTAAAGCATACTGTGTGATGCCCCCCACATACCAGTTGTATCCTTCCTGACACCTTCAATTTATCTTCAGTTAGTTATAGCACATGGTAAACAGCCCGGTACTCAGTTGAATATAGCACGAGCTGTCTGAAGGCTGCCTGTCATACAGATTGAAGGCTGCTTATATATCTTGCCGAAGACTGCCCATTGCAGAAAATACAGAGTGCCCTTGATTCCTACAAGTTTGCTTCATGTGCGCAGTGTAAAAGGTCCTTGCTCCTTCCTATATCTACTGCACACAGAAAGTACAGGATGTCCTGACTCCTTGCTGATGCCTACCCCTTATGCAGACTAAAGAGTGTACATACTCCTACCAGAGGTCTGTAATTCACACAGAGTACATTTTGTCCAAACATCTGGCTGATGCTTGCCTTCATAGTGTATGTAATGGCTCTGATCCTTAATGAAGGTAGCTTCTTCCACAGACATCCGACTGTCCTTTATCCTAATTGTGGCCTGCATCTAGCATAGGGTTTAGTTTGTCCGACTCTTGCATTGGAAATAGAATGGCCCTGGAACAGGCTGAGACATATTTCTTGAACACAAGACAGGCTGTCAAATGAGGTCTGCTTCTTCACAGTCTAGGAGTTGGCCTTCAGTGTGAATGATTCCAGGCCCTTGCAGAAAATACAGGCTGCCCTATCTGCTAACTGAGGTCTGCCCTTTCACACAAAACAACCTGGCTCAGCTCCTGGCTGAGACCTGAAGCATTCAGAATACATCCCCTTCCTGTGTGTGCTGAGGCCCATGTGACGCACTGAATTTACATTCTCTTACTTCTGACGGAGGCTTGAAGTGCTAAATCTTTCATATGCTCTGTAATGTTCTGAAGTAAACCTATCCTCACACAGTATAAAAATTGTTCCAGTTCACAAAAGCACATGATATTCCTGCTCATGCTGTAGCCCAGCTGACATACTGAGTTCACAGTGCTTTCACAGTGCTTTTACTTTAGGCTTGACGTGCTAAATCATTTATATGGTCCTTAACGTCCTGACAGGTCTGTTCCAACACACAATACAGTTTGTGTCCAGCATCTTGCTGAGGTGTTCACAGAGTAAATGTCCTTCCTGTTTGTGCTGTGGTCTAGCTTTCACAATAAGTTCACTGTGCTCCTACTTCTGACTAAAGCTTGGCATTGTAAATCATGCACATGGCCTTTAATGTTCTGGATGAGGCCTATCCCCCACACATAAAACAGCTCGTTCCATTTCCTAAAGGAGGTGTTCACAAAGTACACAATCTTCTTCCTCATGTGAGGTCTAGCTGACATACTGATTCCACAGTGCTTACTTCAGACTTGAAACGCTAAATCTTCTACGTGGTCCTTAATATTCTTACTGACGTCTGTCCTTGCTCAGGGAATAGTCTGTCCAAACTCCTGGTTGACAATCTGAAACACTTACTGATTAGACCCATCACTGAGTACAATGCCCCCTTGGGATGTACCTTACTAAGCACATCAAGGAATTGATAACACCGCAGAGGTTTTAAGCCAAAAAGATCAGGGGCTTAAAAGACCTGAACTTCCTAGAAAGACTAGATGCTTTGTCCCTGTACTGATTTACATACAGACTCTTTAGTTGTGCTCTGTGCCTTGTGTATAGGGTTGTAATAGAGCAAGTAGTCCAAGACCTCTTATACCTTAATAAACCAAACAGTCCAGCTAACACTAGGGCCTGAGATCTAAATCTATTCCAACAAATGTATAAGACAAGGAGGAAGAATAGATTTTTCATGCAACACCTACCCTTTCTCTGAAACAAACTCCCTCTCCAAGTTAAAGAGTGTGGCATGCCATCTATCTTTAAAAAGGAGCTGAACAACTGGATGGGAATTCATAAAGTCACCCCTGGGATGCCAGGTCTGGCCCTCCTTGAGAAGACAGGTAAAGCCTAAGTGCAGGTCCTAGCAAAGTTGAAATGGCCTTCCTGCTCAGTTACCATGTAACTGCCATGATCCTATAATACTATTCAAAGTGCTGAGGATACCCAAAATCCTGGCTAAAGCCTGCAGACTGTTCTGGGCATATGCTATTTCTGCCCATCCCTAAGACATTCCCTTACAGAGAGCTTTGCCTGATGCCTGTCCTTGCACTGTTTGCAGCCTGTCTTTGAGCCTGGCTTAGAAATCCTCCTTGAAAAGAATGAAAGCTACAGTAACTTCTGAGTGAGACCACCTTATCCACATACAAAAGGTCATCCTGTTCCTGTCGGAGTCCTTCCTTCAAGCACAAAATATACCCCAGTTCCTATTTCTGCTAGACCAGTAAGTGGTAATTTGATCAAATCTCATTTTTGTCAGTGTTTGCCACTTTCTCATAAGCTGCTGTGACTTCAAAAGTGAGCATATTTAGAAAAGGGTGGAATGGGGAGCTTGCCCTTTCCAGTTTCAACTAAGGCTGTCTTTTTTTACTTTTTCATTCTATACTTTCATGAAAGTGTTTTATCACGGGAACAGGACTCAACAAATTCAACTCTAACCTTCAAAGGCACCCCTATGCACAGTATAAGTTGTCACTGTTCTTGGCTGAGCCTGAGCCTTGTACAGATTACAAGATGCTACCCAACAAAATGAGAACTACTACTCTCAGGGAATTCAGTCTGCTTTGCTCCTACACAAACCTTTCCAGTTCCACAAACTATAAACTGTCCCTACTTCTGAGGCCTGCAACCACATGGGGTACAAACAGCTCCTTGCTTCTTTTCTTACCTAGGATCTCACATCTGCACAGTGTAAAGACTCCTTTTCCTGTAAATGTTCCACCCCCACCCCTTGTATGGGATGTCCTTTTTCTACTGAAGCCTCATTTTTCACAGACTATAGGTTGTCTATTCTCCTGCGTTGCATTTGTCTCTTGCAAAGAGTAGAGGCTGCCTCTGATGTTGCCTTATTCTTGCCTTTTGCAGAGTGATAGATATTCCAGACCTCATCTGGGACTTGCCTCTCACAGAGAGGGCAGAATTTTTCTGCCCCTAATACTAAGTTCCATGTTTGAGGATGAGACCTGTCCTGTGCTCAGAGTGCAGACTGTCCCTGATACCAGTTCAGACTTGTCAATTATACAAATTAAAAAATGTTCCCATTTTAGGCTAAAGCTTGTATTTCTCATAAAACATAGGATTTTCAAGCTCCTGCACAATGTACTCTTTTTCACAGAATGCAGGATGTTGCCTCTTCCTCTCACAGGATACAGTATCACTCATTGTTGATGTCTATACTTTTTAGTGAAATATGCCCATGCTGATAGCTGAAGATTCTTCTGAAAGTGTGATGACAGTAAGTGTGATCTTAAGACTTTAGAACAGCAAGACTAATTGTCCAAAAAGGGGAAAACAAATACTAATTCAGAAATTCTAGCATTGCAGACTATTCACATTCTCTAAAATAATGAGTCACTCCACGGTTAGTGTATATATATATATATATATATATATATATATATATATATATATATATATATATATACGGGTCTACGTTGAAATCCTGATGCCCATATAATCAATGGTCATATACCCGAGACAAAAATAGTGAAACTTGAAAAAACCCAATGTCGACTTTTTTCTCAGGGTTAATAAACATCTGTCCAAATGTAAATGAAACTCACACTGAAGTAAGTAAAACCCACCTAGTTGGGAGGGCTAAACCCCCCACACACACCCCTAACTATATATATATATATATATATATATATATATATATATATATATATATATATATATATATCACACTAAATATATATATATATATATATATATATATATATATATATATATATACATATATATATATATATATATATATATATATATTTGTCTTGGGTTGATCATATGGGCATTGGGATTTCAAAGTAGACCCGTATATATACATATATATATATATATATATATATATATATATATAAGTTTTGCTATACATGCATTGGGTTGATCATATGGGCATTGGGATTTCAAAGTAGACCCATATTGGTCAACTAAATTTAGTGAACCACACAGATGGCCCATTAGTGTGTGAGATATGCCCTTTTCCCCAACACTGTGTGAACTCAGAGTTAGTATATATATAACTAACAGGGTGTGGGGGGGGGGTGCAGGGAGCTTGCCCAATGCAAAAAAATAAATAAATAAAAACAAATGTTGTTTTATGCTATTTTTAAAAATTTTGTTTTCCATGAGCTGAGATTATTGCTCTGCACATGTATAGAGGAGTGTTGATATTTGCAAAGTCAAACTTGTGAATGTCGATATTCGGGTCATTCATTCTTTATCACAAGACCCATATATATAAATAGAGGTGCAGTTTAATGATTTTCTCCCAGCAAAATTACTTTAATGGCAGAACAATGTGCTTTTAGATTCAATGCTATATTTGTAAATCACACTTTACATAGTTGTAGTTCTTGTAATTATGAATCTCACAATTACAATAGAGGTTTAATGGCCCAGAGCACAGGGTGTTGTATAATCATCACACAGAGCCCAGTATGTTCATTTTGCTGCAACTACTTGAAGATAGGCTGTTACAAAGAGTGCAATTCATCCATGCTAATGGATAAGGCTGTTCAATGCTCTAATATACAGGGTATTCCCTACTCCTTGAACACAGCACAATTTATTTGTGCTGCTGTTTGAGGCCTGGACATTACAAATAGTGCTGGACATCCATGCTTCTCTTCTGTATGAAGCTGTCCCATGGCCCAGAGAATATGATGTTAATGTGGAGGATTGCACCTTGTAGAGGGTATAGGATGTTCCATTCTCTGGTTGAAGCTTGTCCCTTGCACATTATGCAGAAAACTTGTCCCTCATGCACACTACATAATGTTGTTATCTGGCTTTGAGTCAAAGAGGTATAGATCCCTCATTGCAACTAGGGTAACTAGAGGACCAGAGGACCCAGGTAGGGAGGGAGGGGAATGAAGGGGCATGTCTGCTCACTTCTCCCAGGTGTTGGGGCATAGTGGGTACTTGGCAAGCACCCAAATAAGCGTTGTTTCTCTGGTGGAGATCTGGCATACCATTGCCCATGTTTGAGAGGGATGCTTGCTGGCAACATCCTTTGTAGAAGTGAAGGATAACCAGTGTGGACAGGTCATTGCATATCCCTCTTCAGCCCTGCAAGCCAGGCATGCATGGGAGAACACAGGGCTAACAGTAACACCTTTGAACTTCAGTTAATGTCTGTCTAAATAATGACCCTTCATGGTCAGCCCTCACAGTGGTGATAGTAAATTGGCTTAGTGCCCTGGAAGAGGTGATGGTTCAAAGGCAGTGGGGACAAAGAGAGTAACAAAAAAAACACTAGACGTTGTTGCTACACTTGGCTGAGAATATCGCATCCACAGGATACAAGATGTCATTACGTCTGATTGCAGTCTGTGAAGTAAGATACCTGCTATTCATTGCTCTATCTGAGGTCTTCTTTGTACAAATTGGAAATTGCTCCAGCTCCTACTTAAGGCAATAGATTGCACACTGTACAAGACATCAATGGTAATCTGAGGCCTACCACCTTCCCAAAGTATTAACTTTCCCTGACCCACATTGTATTCAGTTACTAAGTATTATGTGGGAAGGCATTGCAATTTTGTATAAAAAACATATTATAATGATTATATGTGTTTTACTTTGGGGGTGAACTCTAAAGTAGGATGAGAAATCTGAAATGTTAGTCTGAGTTTTGTTATAAGTGCATTTTTATATAAAGTGTGCATTACATACTTCTATTTTCTTTGTTCCTGTAAGCAATATTAGTCAACATCTAGCTTACTGCTTCGACACAGGTTTATGTGCTTGGATATGGTACGTCACTCTTCCTGACTCAGAGAGTCTGTTGCACAGCATGCAGGATATAGCTGGTCCTGCCTAAAGCTTGCTCCTGCACAAAGTTTATAATAGCTCTGCTCATGGCTGAGGTGCATTCATTGCACAGAGTACAGGCTTTCCCTAATCCTGACTATACAGCCTTCCATATCCAGAGACTACAGCACATTTATGTTACTGGCTGAAGCCGAGCCTCTGTACAGACTCCAGCTTGCACCTACTACAGCCTCAGAATTGGACTTGCTGCTGTCTGTGACTTTCTTGCAAAGAGAACAGGATGCCCCTATCCTGCTACTAGCTGAGATTTTTTCCATGTACAGAATATAGAATGCCTCACTCCTAAGGTCTGTCCCCTTTCCAAGAGTGCAGAATAGATCTGCTTCTTTTTCAAACCTGCCCTATGTACTCTGTACAAGCTTCTCCTCTTCCTTCATGAGGCATGCTCTGTTTCATTGTGTCTGTCTCTTCTTATAAGGAATCTGCACCCAGACATCCACAGGATATTATTTCTCATCATGGCAGTGCCCTATCCCTTACAGAGACTACAATATACCCTTTCTCATGGCTGAGACCTTGGTCTTGCAAAGAGTACAGAATGTCCTTGCTTTTAATGAAGGCCAGCTCATTATAGAATGTTTCTTCTCTTAGCCATGGACTGGAATTTGCATAAATGGGAATAATTTCAGATGAATCAGCTATTACAGGGAATACTAGAACAAGCCTACCCCAATAAAATGGACAACAGATTTGTACCAGTAAAAGATGACAAGGACAGCTTTGTTAAGCTATTTCAGGAGAAGGCAAACAGTAAATCTGGATTTTGAAAGACCAGAAGGAATGTACATTGACATAATTAAGAAGATGAATATCTCTATTGAAAATTGAAACATTGCTCAATAGGAATTCAGCGATGTCATTTATCCCTGTGCAAACGTCTGTCAACTGTATTATTTTCATTATGGTAACTGCACTAATGGGTCAGTACTAATTCAATTAAAAAGCAAGATGGCTGATCAGTTTTAAATGCCTCAATTACAGCAAAATGATAGTGAACATTGTGTCATTTTCTTTCTCAAGTTTATCACTGAATAACGCATTTCTCAGATCTTTACTTAAAGCTGTGAAAATAATAACACTATGCTTTTTGGGGAACAGTAGGATTGCCATCTTTACTGTAAAAAAAACAGAGAATATGGACTGGGTCTCTAAAAGGTTTTCTTCGACAAATTACAACATTCTGCCTTTAATTTACTAGACAAGCTAAGTTTTGTATACCTAGAAACTCCTTATCTTGGTACTGGGTTTTGGTCCCTTGGTTGCTTTCCCCTAATGTGGCTTATAAATGGCTTCCTGCCCTATCAGACTAACCTTTGAAATTTCTTTGCCAGCTGTTGTAACTGTAGCTTCTGTATGGTTTTATACCATTGTTAACTGCATTTCTCTGTGTTTCTTCACAGATGGCAACAAACCTGCCTTGTTCTGTCACACTGCAGCCAGGACCAGATGATATTGGAAAGGTAAGACCACAGCATAGTTGAAGTATTGTCCACAAAATGATACAGACTATGTGAAATTAACTTTCTGTTCTTAAATTTGGTTCACAAGGTGACAACACAGAAAAAGGACTTGGTATTCTGTTGCTGTTTCTTTTCTTTCTTTTTTAAACAGCTTTATTAAAAACTATCATACATCACTAACAAGCATACCTCTAGGGCTGTCAAACAGTATGATATCTTGGAGTTCCTCCACATGCAAATCACCATAGACTAAGTCACATACCATATCCTAGTCAGTTATAGGTCACTCTCCATGTCCCAAGAAGCTTGCAATGCATGCCTGGACCTATTCGAGACACTTACCGTCCGACCTAACACCCTACTCATGAGAGACTTTAATTACCCATTTATAGACTGAGAATCCTACACTGCCTCAAATCTATAGGCACAGAAATTCCTGGTCTTTGTAAATACAAACATCATTGACCAAATTGTGAATACACCCACTAGAGGCTCCAACATACTGGACCTTGCACTCACAACATAGGACAACACTTCACCCCCTCATGTTTTGTCCTCCCTGGTAAGGTCCAAACATAAAACTGTCTCCTTCTAAAACAAAATCATCTCTGTAATCCCAATAAAAACAGTAACAGTTAGGAACTTTTCCAAGACAAATTACCTTTTATTAAGTGATGAATTTTCAAAATTCAGTGTCCCTCCAAACCCTGTGAACACAGCACCCTATGCTGAACTAGTGTCAGAATTCTGCACAACCAAGTCAGTGGTTGAATAAAGGCTGTTGTACCTACCAGAAGTAAGCCCAGAACTAGACCCAGAAACAAACTATCCTGGTGGCATTCCAAATTAAAAAGGATATACAGCAAATAAATAAATAAATAAATAAATAATGTCAAAAACCAGGAAAGGTAATTTCCATAAAGATAAAAACTCTCTCATAAAATTAAATAGACAACTAAGAGGGCTAATTAGGTCAATCAAAGGCAACTTTGAGGTTGATAGCCTCCTAAATGAAAGATAACCATAAGGCCTTCTTCAGCTATGCCAGAAACCACAAGGGCAGCACACAGCAGTGTGCTGAACTGGTGGTTATTGGTACCAAATTCACCGAGCTTGGAGATATAGCAAAGCTGTAAGTGGACAAATTCAGTTCCAAGTTTACCCTCTCTCACTCCAAACCATCCCCCAAGAAATGCAATCAAACATAACTCCTCCAACTATAACAAGGGAGATTCTACTGGCTGTGCAAGCTAAAGTCAAGAACACAGCCTCAATGGGTGCCAATAACATCCCAGGATGTCTCCTGAACAGTCTAAAATGCAACTTATCAAGGCCCCCTGGAGTCACTATTTAACTATAGTCTTAAAACAGACCTTATGTCATGAGAGTGGAGGACTTCAACAGTCAGCTCCCCTTCATAAGGTAGGACTTTCAACAGATCCTGGAAATTACAAACCCATTAATCTGATCAGTGTTATTTGCACAGGCATGGAAAGAATTATGATGGAGATTATCAACATGACACTGGATCCATCCCAGTTTGGCTTTGTCAAAGGAAGGTCATGCTTACTAAACCTGGTGGGCTTCTCTGAAAAGGTCACTTAGGCAATGGATGAGGGGAACCAGTTCATACTGCCTACCTAGATCTGCCTAAAGCATTTGATACACTATCTTACTCAGCAAATGTCAACAGACTTATGGAACTAGGCATAAAGCCCTTTATAACAAGCTAGATAACTAACTGGCTCATGGATAGAATCCAAGACATTAAGATTGTTGAGGCCACCTCTGCAATGAGGCCAGTCACCAGTGGAGTCTCTCTTGGCTCTGTGCTGGGTGCACTCCTCTTTGGCATCTACTTCTTAGATGCCATAGGCCTCTGACTAACCAAGTTCATAGATGATTGCAAACAGAGAAAAATCACTAAATCCTCTCCAGATGAGAACACCCTTCCGGAAGATCTAACACAGATAAACACTTGGTACCAAAGCCATGGCTTAAAACGTAATACCAAGAAATGTATTATAGTACCTTTTGGGAAGACAACCACCCTGTGTAACTATGTCAGCAAGTCAAGAAAAAACCCTAAAAGTAGATTCAGGTCTCTCTAGGGAAGGAATGTAGATAGTATAGTAGTGTTTGACCAACATATGGCCAAGGTAGTCAGAAAATCCTATAAGTAAAAGCATGGCATCTAGGTTCAGAGAGGTGACTGTACCTCTGTACATGACCCTCGTCAGACCCATCATAAAGTATAATGTCTCTTTGGTATGTACCCAACTAGACACATGCAGCAACTGGAACACCCACAAAGATTAGAGAATCCCCATTCTCTGATACCTTCAAAAAATGGACTAAATAAAAATAGGAAAAATACTAATCAATGTCTGCTTTTCAGGTCATGCCTAAATGGAAAACAGTATAAAGTGAGGAAAAGCTGCAAAGTGAGAAGCAGAAAGAGTGACAGATGTGAGTGGTAGACACTGAGACAGCAAGAAAGACAAAAAGGAACACAGTTACAGAGGCAAAACAATAGATGAGATATCTGCACTTGTATAATTTGCTTGTGGTCCAAATGAAATATGTGCACACATCGTGATCTGTAAGGCTCCAACATGGTTATTTCTAGAGTCTGACATTTTGGGTTTGTTATTATAACTGCAGGCTGTTGAACACAGCCAGGCAAGAAAAAGAAAAAGTCACAAATTTCAAAATCTTAAAGTCTCACCCAGAGAGTTCTTAAAAGTTTCAAAGTCTGAAAAAGCCACTGGACCATTATAAGTGATCCTTCCTTGTTATAGGTAGTACTGAATGTAATATTCACATAGTACTGATACTTATAGGAATGGTTTTATAGAGCACTTCATATTTTTATTTATTCATCATGGTTTTCACTACTTCCATATATTACTTTTCGCAGAGAACACACACTTGCATTTTTACTGTTAGCTCATTGAAGTTGTTGGCTTGTTGAACTGTTCTACGTTTTACAGTTAATAATAGTACTATTATTTTAATTGTCCCCTACTTGTGGATTAATTATCTTATTTATCCAAGTGTTATGATCCCTTATGTTTTGATAATTATTATTTTTATGATGTTTATGATAGCTAGTTGAGATGTTGAAATCTCAGTGCTCCAGCTCTCTGTCCCTCCTCTCAATCTCAAAAATCTCACAAAGAAAAAAAACAAAGACGAATGTAAAGTTCGGAAAAAGAAAGTAAATGAAAGTTTAGGAAGCATATGGCTACACAACTTGGTAATTTGTCAGAAAAAAAAGAAAAAGAGAAAGAGACACAAAATTTACAAATGTCTTGACAGTTGAGAGTATACTCCCTATTAGTCAGCTTTGTGTGTGTGACAAGAAAGTGATAGCAATTAAAAATGGGCTGTATGTGTCTTGACAGTCAGTTTTTTTTTCATTTTTTTTTTTTTTTTTTGCTTTTTTTTATGCTAGTGCTGACCCTGAAGGCTATGTTCTAGGGAAGAGTTGAAGGGGTTTTGGGTTAGGAGGAGGAGGAGACTGTTTGTTTTGGCATTTTTGATATGGATTTTTTGTAATGCTGCATGCTCAACAGCTTGGAATAAGAAATGGTCACTTTTTTTTTTTCCCATTTCATGCAGACTGCTTCTTGGTTAGTGTTATTAAATATGTAAAAAAATTCAACTCTGTGAGAGGCTGAGCTCTGCTTATTCCTCTTTTGACTGTGTTAGCCTTAGAAATGTCCAATTCCAATCACAAGGCATATGGTGGGGGGTGTTATCTGACATCTTTTGTGGGAAAGAGCACAACTCTCAACTCCAGATTTTCACAGAATGTGCAGATTTTTGGAATGTTCTCATAAAATTTACAGTTTCCTGGCAAATAATTGAGGGGTGAAGTCAATAAATAATGGCAGATATTTGAGTTTCAGACTGCATATCCTTCAGAAAATACATAATAATGCAAAACCTGTTCTAGCAATTTTTTTAAGTTTATAGGAGCAATATTTAAAATCTGTCCCTAGTTTTGGACCTTTTACCCTCCCCACTTATTTTTGGCATTGTCGACATTTCTTTCACCGAGAGGTATGGGAGAGAGGGGTACTATGAAAAAACACTCTATCACCGTTTGTCTTTCTTGTTAGTGAAAGCATGTAATATTTGCATCAAACTTCATAGTCAGGCTTTTCAGTAGTCTTAATGTGAGAATTCTGGATGAGCTCATGACTGTACTGTACTTCAAAGGTTAAAATTTTGTTACCCTGGAAATGAGCTGACTGGGGGGGGTGGCCCATTTCCCATTTGTCTGTGTAACTAGCATTCAACATTCTGGAAAACCTGAGTTATTTAAAACGTGAGCTGCAGTTGGGTTCAGTAAAACTCATTCTACCAACAGTGTTTATAAACTGTGCATTTCCAACCTTGTTTGGTTCAGAGGGCCACTTACCTTACTTTGCAATGTATGAGATGGCCACATAGCCATGTTCAACATGTGTGGATGGCTTCATCATCATGTCTGGCATGAATGTGCACAATCAAAGCAGTTTATGGGGCATACAGTATGCCAGATAAACTGCTTAGGTGGGCTGAACTGTGGACCCCAACTGCTTGTTGCACACCCGATACAAACCATACAAACATGAATGGGCTACTGCGCAGAATACCATTTTGAACATGTATTCTGGACAGTGCCAAAAATAATGGAAGCACAAAGGTCCAAAATCATGGACATATCATGAGTATAATGTAGGTGGGGCTATGAGTGGGGCTTAAGGGGCACCAAAGCACTACTTCGCCTAGGGTGCCATTTCAGCTAAGGCCGGACCTGAATAGGGGGGATTTGTCCAGGGCATCAGGGAACTTTACCTATTCACCATTGTTGCAAGAGGGACTCATTTTTCAGAAGCACTTCCTGTTTCCATTCCAGGTGCAGAGGTGGCCTGGAGAAATAAGACAGATGGAGAGAGAAGGAAATAATGGAGTTGTGAGAGAAATGGGGGAGAAAGCAAATATTGAGATTGGACAATGTGTGCAGGATTCTGAGGAGATATTTTAAAGAAATCTGCTTGATGGAGATGAGTTGTTAAATGATGGATGTATAACTACAACCCTCCAGTCAGGAGGGTTGTGAGATGCTTTATTTAAAAAAATGGTGATGCAGACTGAGCGAGAAAATGAAGGAGATGTTTCCTGGGGTACATTATGGAGAAAATACAAAAGGAGGATGCAGAAACAATCGTGAAGAATAGTTTGAGATGGAAAAGAAAACATATGCAGAAAAGTAAAATAAGGCAAAAAGGGAGTAGCAGAAAAGAAGGCAGAAGAAAATGAAAAACAAAAGTACGTTGTAAGTATTCAAAGTAAAGAAGACAAAGAAATAGACAAGTATGAAGTGTGGGTCAATTTAATAGCTCCTTTGGGTGTAAACGCATATGAGGTTAGAGCATTTATTCTTATTAACAAAGAGACATTTTGTGGCAGTATATCAGAGACTGTTTTTTCAGTAGAATTTTTTTCCTGGAGAATATGAAAAAAGAAAGAGTGTAACCCATGGAATCTTTTTGTGATAAACGTATTTAACAGGGAAACAAAAAAGAAAATTCATGTACAATTGCGAACAGAGGTGGAAAGAAAGTTTGAAAGGACATTTGAAAACTTTATGCAAAAAAGTACTAGACATTGTAAATGTTTATGATAAAAGGGGTTTATGGAGTGGTGGATGGGACTGTAATATTATGTTAAAATATATATATATATATATATATATATATATATATATATATATATATATATATATATATATACACCAAGTATGATAAATGTGAAAGGGAATAGGGTGTTGTAAAATACTCTGGACAACTCAAAACATGTTTTTTTTGTGGAAAAGGACATTTGATAAGTAACTGTAATAAAAGGTAATGTTATATTTGTGGAGAAATGGGACGTGATGCAAAAATGTCACTTGAAATGTTACAAATGTAAAAAACCGGACATTTATGGAAGGACTGCAATAATGAAAATAAGAGTAAGGAAAAAGAAAGAGAAGAAAATAAATAAAGAGAAGAAAATTTTAAGTAATATAAATAGAAAAAAATTATATGAGAAAAAATAATAAAGAGGACATAAAAGGATGTTCTGAAATAATTGATGAAGAAGACTTAAATTGGGAGAGAGTACAAGAAAATAAAAATAATTCTGTTGTTGAAACTATAAAAGACAGAAAAAGAAAATTTGAAGAGATAAGTACTAAAAGAAAAAAGAAAGGAATGGATGAAAAAGAATATATACAGCTAATGGTTGGGTGTTAGTATAATGGTTAAGATACTTAACTCAAACACACAAGGTACTGTGTTTGATCTTTACCCTTTGGGGGAATTGCCAGGCTTAGAATGACCTATTAAGAAAGCTAGACTAGTAATTAGCTATGAACTTATGAAAACATGAATAAAAGGGAAAATGAAAATTTTAGAGTTCTTTCTATAAATATGAATATTATTAAGAATATATTAAGAAGAACAGGGATCAGAATGATGAAGTGGCTTGGTCCACGAAAGCGCTCACCGTTTGTTTATTGTGGAAACAAATTTTTGTATTTTTTATTTAGCAGCCTTGGTCTGTTGCTTCCAGTGTTTTTATGCTATATAGAATTATAACATTATATGCTTTTATTAATTGTAAAGAATGGGGAAGCTTATTTCATTTGATTTAGACTGTGTAGTGGTAAATATGAATATTATAATAATAGGAGATTTTAATTGTGATTTAAGAGGCAAGCGTAAAAAGAAAGGAAATGATTTAAGAAAAATGTTAGAAGTTATAAAATGTGGCAAGGTAAAACTTTACGACAAAAATTCATGGACTTACAAAATTGGTATGCATAGAATTGAAATAGATTATTTTATAATATCAGAAGGTTTAGTTATAGAAGAAGCGGAGGTAGTTGAAATTGGAGTTTCTGATAATCTTGTAATATGGCTAGAGATAAAGGAAAACTATGAATGCTATACTCTTAATACTATTCATATTTACAGAAAGCAGTCTAAACTACTCCATGTGGGCATGAATGACCTGAGACATACCTCCTTAGACTATATAAAGACAGACGTGCTTGAGCTCTCAGAATATGTGTCGCAGGCAGGTATGAGCCTAACACTGAGCAGCAGCATTCTACTGTCCCTAAGGATGATGCCACAATACTAGCAGAAAATGATCGACTTTAACAATTGGCTTAGCTACTGGCATCATTCCAAAGGCATCCAATACTTGTAAGTCTGGGAGGACATGGTTGATAGGCCACCCTACTTTGCCAGGGAAAGTCTTCACCTGTCACGTCTAGGATTTCAGATATTGGCTAAACCATTATCCATCCCTATAGAGCCTTTTTAGGCACAGACAAACATTCCAAAATAACAAAAGGTACTCAGGACAAGTTAAAGGTATTACTGCTCAATACTAGGAGCCTCGACAAGAAGCTCCACCCTCTGGAAGTTCTCCTCACACTGGAGAATGCTGACATCTGTGCAGTTACTGAAGCATGGTTTAAAGCCATGGAAAGTACTCTGGCAGTGCATGGCTATAATGCCTTTCATACATTCCAACCACCCACTGAACATGAAAGAGCTAAAGGTGGAGGTCATGTATCTATCTACATAAAGGATAAGTACACCTCAAGACTGGTCAAACAATACGACATGCTTGAGCTACTCCATGTCCAACTAACCATGGGAAAAATCCATTACCATATTCTTCCTAGCTACAAGTCCTCCACCATGAACCAGGAAACACATCATACCTGAAGTTATTAGGAACACTCACCATCCAACCCAATACCATACTCATGTGTGATTTTAACTACCCTTCCATTAACTGGGAGGCATACAACACCACAACATGCAGGATCAAAGATTTCTTGACTTTGTAAATTTAAATGCCCTGAAGCTACTAGTCTGCACTCCCATTAAGGGAACAAATATCCTAGATCTGGTACTCACAAATATGGGAGAGTACTGCCCCCCCCCCCATTGTTTTATCCTCAATAGCAAGATCAGATCACAAAGCAGTCTCCCTTGAAATAAAGCTAAAACTAATCCCCCACCTAACCTCAAAAACTAAAATCTTCTCTAAGGTAAATTAGCCCCTGTTAAGGGTTGGCATAGCTAATTTCCGTGCTTCCCCCAAAAAACAGAAAACACAGAAGCCTATGCAGAGGCATACACAAAAGCCCAGTATGTCCATATAAATAACTGCATAAAATGGCAGTATTTATTTATTTATTTTACATTTGTTAACCGGGCTAGTCTGACTGGATATATTTCCATTTTCAGCAGAGGCCCGGGGAGAAAAGCTCCACATATGGACATAAGAGATTTATAATGAATACAAATAACAAGTTACAAATAACAAGTTACAGACTTGTAACACTTCAACCAATGCATCTTGATTACAAAAAGAAGGCAACTGGAAAAACTAAAATACATTCTATTAAACATCAATACAACTTCTAGAACCTGATAAATAATAAGAGAGACCAGGGAAAAGAACTAAAACATTGAAACCTAAAACTAGATTACAAAGAAGTACACTGCCTAGACTATCTAAATACTATCATCTTTAGCATAATTACATATTGTAGCATGAGAAGAGAGAGTAAAGGGACAGGAGTTAGCAAAAAAAAGCAGTAGAAGGGCAGTGTAGAGTTGATAAAGATATAAGCTTCCTGGGAATAGGGTCAGAGACACAAGGAATAGGATTTGTGAGGAGAAGGAGGCAAGGTGGTGAAAGGCCAGTTAACGGGGGCGTAAAAGGGAGAGGAGTGGTAGGTAAGGAATTAACATTTAATCAGGATTTGAACAGGGACACATCCAGTGGCTTTTCAGGTAGATTCTAAGTTTTTGTTTAAACAAAGTAGTAGATGCCATAGAAGTAAGTTCAGTAGGAAGTTGATTCCAGTGTTTACCCAAGGCATTTGAGAAGAGGAGTCACCAGCTAGGTTATTAGATTTTGTCAAGGAAACTAGCAGTTTGTTTGATGAGCGGAGGGAGTTTAGATTAGAATATGTGGTTAAGAGGTTAGAAAGTGCAGGTGTATTTTGACTTTGGTATAGAGCTCTATGGACAGCTGTAAGTTGGGAAAGAAGTAGCATGTTAGACAGTTCAAGCCAGTTAAGTTGCTGCAGATTTAAACAGTGATGTGTTCTAAAAGGCTTACCAGTAACAAATCTGGCTATGTTATTGTAGGTGGTTGATAGTTTGTGAAGATTGTTTTTTGAGGTTAGTGTAGATTGGTGAGGCATAGAGAAGAGTAGAGATGAGGTGAGAGTGGGCAAGAGTAGCTTTGGCTGGGGAGGTTAAAAAAGTCCTAATTCAATAGAGAGCCGAGTTTCCTGTTTACATTTTTAATGGTATTATTAATGTGACAGTCAAAGGTAAGGTTGTTGTCTATTGTGACACCTAGCAGTTTGGTAGTGGGGTCAGGTGATATAATGGTTCCATTATTAGATAAGATAGTGAAATCTAGTGCAGGGGATCTATTAGTAGGCTTAAAGAGTAGGAGTTTGTTTTTTTTTTTGCGTTAAGGCGTAGGCACCCTTTTAAGAACCAAGTTTCGACTTTGGAGAATATATCTTGAGTATTAGTTTGGAGTTCAGCAATGGATTTAGCAGAGCAAATTAGTGTGGAGTCGTCAGCGTATTGTATGCATGTAGCCTGGGGAATAGCTGCTTGTAGGTCGTTTATAAAGAGGGAGAAAAGAAGAGGTCCGAGGATAGAGCCTTGGGGGACCCCAAGTGAGATAGGTAGAAGAGATGATAGTTTCTTATCCCAGAGAACGGCTTGTTTCCTATTAGAGAGATAGGAACTGAACCAGTGGACAGCTTTAGGCTCTAAGGAAAGAGATTTGAGAATTTGTATAAGGAGAGAGTGATTAACCATGTCAAAGGCTTTGGATAGGTCGATAAAGAGAGCTGAAGACAGGATGTTATCATTACGATTCTTGTTAATCAGGTCAGTAAAGGAGAGGAGAGCGGTAGTTGTGCTATGAAAAGGCCTAAAGCCATGTTGACAAGTAGTAAGAATGTTGTTTTTTATTAGGTGGTTCATTAACTGCTGGTGAACACATATTTCCATGATCTTAGCGAGTGGGGACAAGAGAGCTATGGGTCTATAGTTGGAGTAATCATAGGAGTTACCTCCTTTGTGTAAGGGTATGATGTGTGAGATTTTCCAGATGTCAGGTATGGTTTCTTCACTTATAGTTCTATTAATGAGAATGGATATGGGATAGGCTATTTCAGAGGCTGCTTTTTGAAGGAATTCAGATGGAAGTTGGTCTGCTGAAGGGGAGCATGGTTTGAGTTTATGGATACATTTCTGTATAAAGGAGGTAGAGATGGGTAGAAGCCTAAAGGTTGGTAGTTTGAGGGATACAAGGTCAGGGATGTTAGTGTTGTCACTAGAGAGATGAGAGGCCAAGGCATTAATAGTGTCAGTAAAGAAAGAGTTGAAAGTATTGGCTATATCAAGGGCAGAATTCTTTTCAGACCCAGATGGGGATGGAGTGGAAGTCTGTCCAGGGTGAAGAAGTCTATTTAGGGTTGACCAGAATTTTTGAGGGTTGTTGTGATTAGCTTGCTGGAGGTTACTAAAATAACTCCTTTTATCAGTGAAGATGGCTTTTTTAGTAGTGTTCCTTAGGTGCCTGAAAGTCTGTTGGTCTATAGGAGATTTGCTAGTTCGCCATTTTTTCCATGCTTTATTTCTAAGTAACATTTTTTGTCTAGTGTCATTAGATAGCCAAGGGGCAGGTTTAGATTTAATTTGGATGGAGCGTTTTGGAGCATGGTAATCTAGAATTGTTAGGAATGTGGTGTTAAAGTATTGGACAGCTTCTTCAAGAGGCAGTGTCTTTACTGGGTTCCAGTTACAGGCATTTAGTTCAGTTTTAAATTGAATAGTGTTGAAATGTTTGAGATCGCGTATGGTTCTAAAATTGGAGTATTGTAAGGGCATTTTTCTGTCTTATAATATAAGTTAAATTGTGATCACTAAAGTCATCAGGTAATGTTCCAGACTTATATTTTAGTAGAGGTTTATTCACAAGAATCCAATCAATAATACTTTCTTTGTTATTAGGTTTGTTTATCCTAGTAGGGGTGCTTATTGTCTGTGTAAAGCCATGGAGGTTGATATGAGAGGTTGGGTTATTAGTGTTAAAATAGGTCCAGTCTAGATTAAGGTCTCCTAGTATTATGGTTTCTTGTGGGTGGGTGGAGGTGGACCAACTGAGGATATTTTCTAAGGTAGTAATGTTGTTGCCTGGTGGTAGATAAATACAGATTATATAGATAGATTTTTTCGGGTTAAGTTGAAGCTTTGAGATAAGAAGTTCAGACTTGCTAATGTCCAGGTTGCCACAGGGTACTAATGTTACATTGAGTTCATTTTTGAAAAAAAGAGCTACTCCTCCACCTTTTTTAGTTTTGCGGTCGAGTCTTAATATGTTGTAACCTGGGGGAGTGATTTCATTGTCTGTAGTGAAGGGTTTTAACCAGGTTTCAGTTAAACAGAGAATATCAAAGGAGTGGTGTTCAAGAAGGAAGTGGAGATGGGTGATTTTGTTATTTATACTTCGTATGTTAAGATGCCCTATGAGTAGGGTATTAGTGTTGGAGTTTGGTATCAGTGAGGAAGAGTTTAGTGTGGTTGGGATAATGTCTGATGAGGTAGGGAAAGGCCCTGGGTTTGGGTGAAAGTCCCCATCTGCCAAGGTAGAGTGGGTAAATTCAAGGTGAGCTTTGTTAGACAAGTTCAGGAAGTATTTTAGTTTCTTAAGCATGAGATTTTGAACTTTAATATATAGCCTGTGATATTTAGCTAGGAGGAAGCTGGGGGTAGAAGTTATATTTAAGTGTGTAAAGTTTAGGCTATTGAAATCTGAGGCTGTATGTTTGGGAGTGTGGTGAAAGTGGAGGCATGATTCATAACAGGTTAGGAAGTAGAAATAATCAATAGAAGTATTTGTTTTGTCTGTGCAGTTTTGTTACAGAGTTTTTAGAAGAAGTGTTGAAAGCTTTGCAGGACATGTTTATCTGTGGAGAAAGGAGTTAACTAAGGAGTTAGGTCAGATTATAGAATTAGTAAGAGAAGCTAGAAGGAAGGGTTAAAGTAAGTATTTGTCTGTGTGTGGGAGGTGGAGATAGGGAGGTAATGGAGGAGGGTGTATTTGGGAGGGAGGTACAAACTAGAGTAGGAGTTTTGGATAGGTGTAGTCAAAGGGGTGAGGTATAAGGCTGAGGTGGGGTGGGTGGGATAAGGGGTAGGGAGGGGGCAGAAATAGCTAGAGGTCAATCAGTTTAGTAAGCTGAAACGTTACTGTTTCCTAAGCTATGTAGTGTAATCAGAAGGGAAGGTATATGTAAGAATATATAGGGATTAGCAGTGGGTCAGTATGTAGGTAAGCAGAAAAGTCAAGAGTCATCTAGAGAATCAATAGGTGAGAAGAATGCAACAGAAAGGGGTGAAGCTGGCAGAGGAGCCAAACAGGGATGAAACAAACAGTCCCACATAGAATAATATAATTCAGCAAATAGGCGTACAGTCCGTAATGTTGAGAGTAAGTATCACTAGACCGTCATTCAGGAGGGAGCTAGGGTGCTTCCCACAAAATGGCCTGCTTTGTATCTTCTGAATCCAAGTGAGATAGGCCAATGGCTTAAAATGCTGGAATACAAAAACAGAACAGTAGGGTTAGGGAAAATAGGTAACAGGAAGAAACATAGGAGGTTAGCATAGAAGAGGGTTAACATAAGATTGGGAAACAGAAATGGAGGTTAGCATGGAAGAGGAAGGAGAGATATCATGTAAGAAGTATACAGGTACAATAGAAAGAAAATAAAATATCTGCACATCACAGCAACAAGTAATTACAAGGTAATGTACATTTCTAGTAGCACCAGATATAATGCAGTAATACAGATTACCTTAAGTAGTTATTCAAGACAGGGTCATTGCAGTTAAGAGCTAAATGCTCAATCACATTCAAATAGGTTAGGAAGTGTACATGCAAGGAGTAGGTACAGTGTATTATATTACAATTCAGTTAGGCATATGAGTTAACGCTGATCTCCCTGTACTGGGCAAACACTACAATCAAGCAGCATCAGTAGTATACTTGTTTTAAAAGAAGAGTAATTACTTAGCAACTGTGAACAGTGGGAACATGGAAGTAGGCATCATTGTCATAGCGTTAAACTTAAGTACTGCTTATTTATAACTTTAGCGACTAAAATCCCATACATAAAATGGAGGTCTTAAAGGTCTCTAGTAACTTAAATACAGGGCAATGGTAGTATAAAAGTGTCTAGCGTCTAAACACAGTAGAAAATAAAACAGATTTGCTTGTGTCCTGGCGACTAAAATCCCACAAACTACCAGTTTAATAAGTCCAATACAGTGTTTGTAAACCAGATGTACATATGTCCTAGTGACTAAAATCGTACACACTATCCACCAGTTAGTAAGTATCTGGGGTCTAATATAGTGACTATAACATTTAAAGATCCTAGTCAAAAGAAAATACAACCTACGACAAGCTGTAACAAGTTTCAGTGCAGAGGATATTAGCATTTGTAGTAATTTAGAATATTAGGGCCACAGCGCCTGCAGAGACCACCCAGCAGTGTAGTACAGGAGGAAACAACTACAGGCCTTAAGAGAACAGTGTACAATATGGTCCACGAGAAAACAGGACGCTAAATAATCATAAAACAGCGTTGGCTCGGTTACTCTAGTGTATAGGATATCAGCGACTGCTGGGAAACACTCTAAAAACACTCTAAAGTCAGTTTAAACAAAAAATAGAGAAATTAAATCATGTTCCACTCTGAAAACATACTTACAGCGCTGGCACCAGGAGAACCTGCAGTAGGCTAGGGGAAGTTCAAAGCCTCAGGGGAGCCTCTTGTAGAGTATGAGGGGGTAGGGTGGAGGGAATCAAAGAGGAGAGCCAATGGCAAGAAGGATAATGGAAAGGCGTGAGGCAGAGCAACCAGAAAAATAGCTAGAGGGAGAGCGAGTCAATCAGTTTAGTAAGCTGAAACGTTACTGTTTCCTAAGCTATGTAGTGTAATCAGAAGGGCTTGGGGAGAAAGGTACAGGAAGATGGAGAGGAGAAGGTAGTTTTACAAAAATATAACAGGTATAAGGTATATGTAAGAATATATAGGGATTAGCAGTGGGTCCCTGAAAGGAGTAAGTGAGAGTATGTAGGTAAGCAGAAAAGTCAAGATACAGTCATCTAGAGAATCAATAGGTGAGAAGAAGAGTGAGAGGAATGCAACAGCCAGGAAAGTAGTGTAGGTACAGCGAGGGAACAGAAAAGGACAGGCGAGCAGGACGTCGCTACAGAGGTGAAGCTGGCAGAGGAGGGAGACTCTAGGCCAAACAGGGGCAGGAGGGAGTAACTAGGAAAGATGAAAGGGGAGCTAGTAAACTGCAGGTAGGCAGGGGACAAACAGTCCTAACTGGAGCCATGTGAGTGCTGCCCACAAGAGGAAAACACATAGAATAATATAATTCAGCAAATAGACGTACAGTCCGTAATGTTGAGAGTAAGTATCACTAGACCATCATTCAGGAGGAGCTAGGGGTGCTTCCTGGGTGCCAGCACAAAATGGCCTGCTTTGTATCTTCTGGGAATCCAAGTGAGATAGGCCAATAGGGAGGGGACACCCGATGAGGAGCACAAGGCTTAAAATGCTGGAATACAAAAACAGAACAGTAGGGTTAGGGAAAATAGGTAACAGGAAGAAACATAGGAGGTTAGCATAGAAGAGGGTTAACATAAGATTGGGAAACAGAAATAACATAGGAGGTTAGCATGGAAGAGGAAGGAGAGATATCATGTAAGAAGTATACAGGTACAATAGAAAGAAAATAAAATATCTGCACATCACAGCAACAAGTAATTACAAGGTAATGTACATTTCTAGTAGCACCAGATATAATGCAGTAATACAGATTACCTTAAGTAGTTATTCAAGACAGGGTCATTGCAGTTAAGAGCTAAATGCTCAATCACATTCAAATAGGTTAGGAAGTGTACATGCAAGGAGTAGGTACAGTGTATTATATTACAATTCAGTTAGGCATATCTTATGAGTTAACGCTGATCTCCCTGTACTGGGCAAACACTACAATCAAGCAGCATCAGTAGTATACTTGTTTTAAAAGAAGAGTAATTACTTAGCAACTGTGAACAGTGGGAACATGGAAGTAGGCATCATTGTCATAGCGTTAAACTTAAGTACTGCTTATTTATAACTTTAGCGACTAAAATCCCATACATAAAATGGAGGTCTTAAAGGTCTCTAGTAACTTAAATACAGGGCAATGGTAGTATAAATCCTTAGAGTCTAATTGCAGTAGAAAATAAACCAAGGGTAACAAGTGTCTAGCGTCTAAACACAGTAGAAAATAAAACAGATTTGCTTGTGTCCTGGCGACTAAAATCCCACTCGCAAACTACCAGTTTAATAAGTCCCTGGCGACTAATACAGTGTTTGTAAACCAGATGTACATATGTCCTAGCGACTAAAATCGTACACACTATCCACCAGTTAGTAAGTATCTGGGGTCTAATATAGTGACTATAACATTTAAAGATCCCTCTAGTCAAAATGCGGTGGAAAATACAACCTACGACAAGCTGTAACAAGTTTCAGTGCAGAGGATATTACTCGGCAACAAGCCGCTACTAACAGCATTTGTAGTAATTTAGAATATTAGGGCCACAGCGCCTGCAGGAGACCACCCAGCAGTGTAGTACAGGAGGAAACAACTACAGGCCTTAGCGCCTACAAGAGAACAGTGTACAATATGGTCCACGAGAAAACAGGACGCTAAATAATCATAAAACAGCGTTGGCTCGGTTACTCTAGTGTATAGGATATCAGCGACTGCTGGGAAACACTCTAAAAACACTCTAAAGTCAGTTTAAACAAAAAAATAGAGAAATTAAATCATGTTCCACTCTGAAAACATACTTACAGGGAGCACACCACGCTGGCACCAGGGAGAACCTGCAGTAGGCTAGGGGAAGTTCAAAGATGGCGCCTCAGGGAGGGAGCCTCTATTTGTAGAGTACGAGGGGGGTAGGGTGGAGGGGAATCAAAGAGGGAGAGCCAATGGCAAGAAGGATAATGGAAAGGGGCGTGAGGCAGAGCAACCAGAAAAATAGCTAGAGGGGAGAGCGAGTCAATCAGTTTAGTAAGCTGAAACGTTACTGTTTCCTAAGCTATGTAGTGTAATCAGAAGGGCTTGGGGAGAAAGGTACAGGAAGATGGAGAGGAGAAGGTAGTTTTACAAAAATATAACAGGTATAAGGTATATGTAAGAATATATAGGGATTAGCAGTGGGTCCCTGAAAGGAGTAAGTGAGAGTATGTAGGTAAGCAGAAAAGTCAAGATACAGTCATCTAGAGAATCAATAGGTGAGAAGAAGAGTGAGAGGAATGCAACAGCCAGGAAAGTAGTGTAGGTACAGTGAGGGAACAGAAAAGGACAGGCGAGCAGGACGTCGCTACAGAGGTGAAGCTGGCAGAGGAGGGAGACTCTAGGCCAAACAGGGGCAGGAGGGAGTAACTAGGAAAGATGAAAGGGGAACTAGTAAACTGCAGGTAGGCAGGGGACAAACAGTCCTAACTGGAGCCACGTGAGTGCTGCCCACAAGAGGAAAACACATAGAATAATATAATTCAGCAAATAGACGTACAGTCCGTAATGTTGAGAGTAAGTATCACTAGACCGTCATTCAGGAGGAGCTAGGGGTGCTTCCTGGGTGCCAGCACAAAATGGCCTGCTTTGTATCTTCTGGGAATCCAAGTGAGATAGGCCAATAGGGAGGGGACACCCGATGAGGAGCACAAGGCTTAAAGTGCTTGTATACAAACCACACTTGTCTTTTTTTAGCATGTGAAATATTTCTTTTTGCTTGTGAAAGGTTTATACTTCACACAACTCCTTTCAGTTGTGTGCTTTTATTTTATTGCATCCAAAGTACTGTAAATATTTCCTCTATAAATGTATTGTGTTTTTACGCTCAGGCTGATCCTGAAATAGGTCCTCAAGTCAGTGATTCCAGTCAATGAATCTATGTAATGGTTGCGTACTGCTAGAATGACAGACTCAGCCCTGAACTAAAACTCTTGCAACTGCTGGACTTCCAAGGTAATTGATGAACCTGGATTCTGCATCTACCATGCCTTCAAGCTTGATGGCAACTGCTGTGGCGCCTCCATATCCGTCAAGTATCATATCAGTTCCATACAGATTCCTCATACTAGTAATGACTAGACAAATTACATAGATCGCTGCTTCCCATAGCAGTCACTCCCTTTCCAATCGCGCGTCTGTAGGCAACTCCTCCCACATCCCCACGCTGTTTCCTTTATTTATTATGAAACTTTATCAAACCAAAATAAACCCAAGTCAAACTGCAAAAACAAGCCACAGTGGTGGACCCCTAGTATTAATAGGTTGTACAACAAATGAAAGAAAATCCTGTTGAGAAGAGTGAATGATGTGCACAACACAGAGATAGGTCCCTCATTAGTTTAAACAAGGGAATCAGGGTACTAGTCAAGTCTCTAGAAGCTGACTTTGAGGTAAAAATAGCCTCCAAAGCTAAGGATAACCATAAGGCAATTTTCCGCAAATCTTAAGGGCAACACCCAACAATTTGTGGAAATAGTTGAAGATGGCATCACCTATACTCAGCCAGAGGACATAGCAAATTTGCTGGCTGACAAATTCATCTCAGATTTTCCCTCCAAATTGCCCCCAGTTCTCCCCCAAAAAGTACCCTCCACCACTCCACTGCCAATTATCACTGAAGAACAAGTTGCCACTGCACTCTCTAAAGCTAAAAACACAGCTTCAATGGATCTTGCCAATATACCAGGCTGCCTCTTAAACAAGTTAAATCAGGACTTATCAGGTCCATTAGAATCTCTGTTTAACTACAGCCTTCAGGCTGGCTTTGTCCCAATAGAGTGGAGGACAGCAACTGTCATCCCTCTGCATAAAGGGGGACCATCTACTGACCCAGGAAATTACAGACCCATAAGTTTGACTAGTCTTACATAAAAGGTCATGCAAAGAATAATCATAGACCAATGACATAGGAGACCTCCAAACACTGGACCAGACTCAATTCAGATTTGTCAAGGGCAGGTCATGCCTACTGAACCTGATGGATTTCTTTGAAAAAGTCTCTAAGGCCATGGATGAGGATAAAACAGTATAATACCACCTAACCAAGGCATTTGACAAAATTCTCCACTCAGGTACTATAAATATACTCACAAAACTGGGCATAAATCCTTAAGTCACAAGATGGATAGCCAACTGGCTCATAGACAGGACACGTGGTTAAAATGGGAGAATTCAGATCCAGCAAGAGGCCAATTGCTAGTGGTTTTTCACAGGGCTCAGTACTGGGACCACTCCTGTTCAGAATATACTTCTCTGAAGTAAAGGCAAATGTGGAAGGTCTCTGGATGGCAAAGTTTGCCAATGACTGCAACCAGGGGGCAATCTTTGAATCCTCCAACAATGTAGATATCCTTCAGGAGGGTCTAGATCAGACAAATGATTGGTACCAGAACCAAGGCCTAAAATTAAGGGCAAAAAAATGTATTATCATACCCTTTGGGAAGTCAAATAACTGTGCAAATTACAACATCAATAGCATGCCCCTTAGAGTGGACTCAGGGATGAGAGATCTAGATACACAGATAGATAGTAGCCTGAACTTTGACCATCATGTGTCCACAGTGGTGCAGAAATCCTTTTATGTGGCATACATTATAAGTAAAGTACAGCATCCATATCCAAGGAAATTTAGTGCCACTATACTACAGTGGGGAAAGGGCAGATTTCCTTGTCTGTACCATAGCAATAAGTATGTACTACATTGGTGGTGCTCATGTCGGCCAATTATAATCGTTAAATGTTATTCTTCATGATCATATGGCCATTCCTTGAAATGCAGTTACAATGATTTGTGTTCTACAAACAGACATTCGAGGAATGTGGCAATCATTGCGTAAACATAGACCCAGCTGCAGCAGGTTAAGAAGTAGAGCAAGCAGGAAATCAAAAAATGAATTTAGAGATGAACAGGTGAGAGCTCATTAGTTTCCCAACACGTAATTTCTTCCAAGTAGAAAAATGAGAAATCTCTGAAAGGCAATTTTTTCTTTGAAGGGGGGGGGGGGGCTTCTCTTGTCAACATGTAGAGTTTTTAATTTGCTAGAAAGTATGAGAGGAAAGAAAGAGCCAGTTATTCACTGCAGGAGACAGATAGCCAAAGGCTGGGAACACCCTAATATATAGTTAAAAAATATCTGCCAGTAAACAAATGTGATTACTAGGCAAGAAGTCAGCAGGTGACACAGTAACCATTCAACATCAAAATTAGATTTCCAGGTATAAATAACACTCTGGTTGCAGCACTATAGGAAAGTTTAAAAAATGCAAATGGCAAGGCATAAATCTCACTATTTATTACCTACAGTACACCACACAGAAGCAGTGGTCTGCATGTTTAGCCTCACAACTAAAACACATCAGCATGCCAGACCACAAAAGTATTTCATGCAATGTCGTAACCACTGTACTCTTTAATCAAGCTTTATGGCGCAAAACAGGGAGAAGGACAAAACATCAAATACTACATGTGTAATACAAAGAACAAATGAACAGCTGAACTGACTGGAGCAGATGTGATCAAAGTAACATGACTTAATTAGCTATGCACAAATAGTCAATACTGAAGTAAAATAACTTACACAGCTGTATATTCATGTCTATTTCTATATCTGGAGGACTACTGTTCATCTCCTCCCACAAATCAGCTATCTTTAACCCCTCTCCAGTCAGAGAATGGAAAACAAATATTTCCTAACTGACCCTATCCAAGAACTTTTAAAAAGCCAAAAAAGACAAATTTAAAGTAAAGTAAATTTAAAGTAAAACAAATTGCAATAAAATAAGAGCAAGAAACAAGGCATGCAAACCTTAAAACAAGAATTCTAAAATAGTCACACAGCAGCAATGGCAGTCAGATAGCAATCACAGCTACCAAAGATTAAACATTTCCTGTTCTGCTTACTTTAAATAAAACCTACTACTTTTCAGACCCTCCTGCAAATCAGCTAGATTTAACCCCCGTTGCAGTCAGAAATGGAAAACAAATCTTTGCTAACTGGTATTAATCAATGACTTTCAAACCTCCAAGAAAAAAAAAAACTATTTTAAAGTAAAACACATTTAAAGTAAACCAAACTGCAATAAAATAGAAGCTTGCTTCTACACAGCAGTCAGGAATTGTATGAATGACCAGCAGATCAAAACATAACGAAAATTGTCTCAAAGCTCACAAGACCCAACCTCTAAAGCAAAAAAGCATACATCCTAGATCTAATTATTACTAATAATCCTCACAAAGTCACAAATACCATCAACATCTCCCAAACTTAGTGACCAATAACAAAATAACCTTTATACTGAAAAGAAACTTCTGCAAGACGAAAGCTTTTCTTTCACAACTCAAGTGGTCACCAATACTTTTCATTCAAGATTCTGACTTAGCAACCAGTACCCTATTACCATCCAGTCCTTACAAATACAATGTTTCCCATGTCTCCCATCATCACAATGTAAACTTGAGCAGAACACGATCGACTTTAACAATTGGCTTAGCTACTGGCATCATTCCAAAGGCGTCCAATACTTGTAAGTCTGGGAGGACATGGTTGATAGGCCACCCTACTTTGCTAGGGAAAGTCTAGGATGGCTAAAAAAAGAGCTAAAATCCCTTCTATAAAATTGAGGACAATGGTTGGAAAACATTGAGACAATCTAACTCTTCAGAGGACAACAAAAGATTAGTTAACATTTGAAATCTATCCAAAAAAACTGAAGACAGAAAGCTATATACCTCCTAAGCATAAAACAATTTACATTAAACCTGAAAAATTCTGGGCCCACATAAAAGAAATAATTGATAGAAACAAGAACAAATCTAATTGCATAAATGCTTACCTTACACCATGGTCAACTATCAATGAAGAACTTTATGAATGAATTCATGCAGGTATCCTCTTTATCATACTTCATCCCACACTCATTTCCATCAGAATTCTCTCTACTGTTTCACTTTAAAACAATTCTAGCAAAGGAAATAAAATACATAATTAGCAAACTCCCACATAACAGCCCCCATGGGTCAAATGACCTCTATTTACGGTTTATGAATACCTTTGCTGAATATATTAGGAGGTGTAGCAGCCAGCAGGATAAAAGCACTCTCATCAAACTAAACAAACAACTCACAGGACAAATAAAGTCTACCAAAGCCAAATTTCAGGTAAGTTTGGCCTTGCAGGCCAAGGACAACCACAATGCATTATTTAGCTATGACCACAACCTCAACGGCAATACACAATTGTGTGCAGAGCTCATTGTAAATGGAGCCACCTATATTGAGGCAGAAGATATAGCAAACCTCACAGCTGATAAATTAATTTCCAACTTTACCATCTCTTCCCCTCATTCCCTCAAAAAATATCATCAAATACAACTCCTCCTACTATCACTAGGAAACAGGTAATTAATGCTCTCTCTAAGATTAAGAACACTGCATCAATGGGTCCAAACAATATTCCAGGATGCCTTCAAATAGCATGAAACATAACTTATCAGGGCCTCTGGAATTACTATTTAACTGTAGCCTCCAAACAGGCTTTGTGTCTCATGAATGGAGAACAGCAACAGTCATTCCTCTGCACAAATTCGGGCCATCTACAGACCCTGGAAACCGCAGACCCATAAGTTTTACTAGTCTTATATGTAAAGCTATCGAAATAATTTTTATAGAAATGATCAACAGAGATATAGTAAATCTCCAGACACTGGACCAAATCCAACGTGGTTTTGTCAAGGTCAGATCGTGCCTACTCTACCTGGTGGGCTTCTTTGAGAAGGAAACCAAAGCAATGGATGAGGTCAAAATGGTTCACACTGCCTACCTTGACCTGGCCAAGGCATTTGACACAATACCCCACTCAGGCATTGTTGAAAAACTCAAGAGGTTAGGTTCAAGCTCATATGTCACCTGGTGGATAGCCAACTAGCTCACAGACAGGACCCAGGAAGTTAGAACTGGGAGTCCACCTTTACATAGAGTCCAGTCACATGTGAAGACCCTCAGGGATCAGTCCTTGGACCTTTCCTTTTTGGTATTTACTTCTCTGAACTCAATATCAGTGGTCTCTGGCTGACTAAATTTGCAGATGATTGCAAATTAGGAGCTGTGGTTGAATCCCACACTGACACAAATGTACTCCAGGAGAGGCTGACACAGACAAACAACTGGTGTCAGAGCCATGGACTAAAACTAAATGCCAAGAAATGCATATCTGTGGTAACTATCATATTGACAACATATGCCTTAGAGTTGACCCTGCAGTGAATGACTTAGGGACACACATAGATAGTAATCTAGCCTGTGACCATCACATGTCTACAACAGTGAGGAAATTATTTTATGTTGCGCAACTTATAAATAAAGATATGGCATCTGAGTCCAAGGAGATCATTGTTCCAATGTATTCGGCATTCATCAGACCTATTGAGTACAATGCCCCCTTTGGTATGTGCCTAACCAGGCATATCCAACAACTGGAACATCCATAGAGGTTCCTTACTAAAAGAATACAGAGCATAAGTAAAATTTCCAGTGCAGACCGCCTCAAGGCCCTATCCCTGTATTCTAAATCCTACAGGCTTTTGAAGGCAAATCTATTCCTGGCATACAGGGCATTGTCAGACCCCATTCTGGTAGACCTCCTGCATACCCAAAAAAACAAACAACACCAGAATTACCCGTTATAAAGACTTAAACCTTGTCTGTGATATAAATAGGACCTGCTGGAGAGACAGGTATGTATCCCAGAGACTACCCCATCTATGGAACAGCCTCCCCATTCATGTGAAGCAGAGTTCCTCCCTAACCCAGTTCAAGTGCAACTTGGATAATTGGATGGGGAACAGGAAATTCATCCCTGGTTTTTGCACCTATGTCTCTAATGGACAGAAGCAACCTGTAAATGGTTCATCTCCAAGGTCACTGCATGTAAAGTTTTTATCTCCCAAACCCCAGCTTACATATATCAAGGGTATCAGAACTTGTCAGAGATGTGGGATGCATAGCTAGGTTTAAAAAGGCCTTTGTGGTCATTAGCCTAGTAAACACATGTGGACCTATGAATCTATACAACCTACCTATTAAACCATATTTACAATATCTGCTTATGCAAAAATATTTTCCAAAAATCTGGAATGATGTAGTAATCAAACTGATCCCTAAAACTAAAAACCCTCTCTCAAGCTCAAACTATAGACTCACACCTATACTCTCTTCATAGGGTACATCTTTGAGACACTAAACTACAACCAGCTATTATCCTACATCTCTGAACAGTGGCTTCTATGTTCCTTCCATCTCAGATTCTAGGCTAACCACAGCACAATGACAGTTATCTGGACCCTAACTAATGACACACTTATGGCTACAAAGATCAATTAACATGAGCCATCTTTATAGTTCTCACCAAAGTTTTTGACACTACTGACCACTTCCTACGTAGTAATTCCTTATAAGCCCATGGTTTTAACAGTAATGCTTTCCAGTAGCTTTTCAGCTTTCTCTCCAGCAGGACTTTCAGGGCTAAAATATGTCCACATATTTGGCCAAAAGACCACTTCTGAAAGGAGTTCCCCAAAGTCTAATTCTCTCACCACTGCTCTTCTCCTCGTATATCAACAACCACTTTCAGACTTTCCACAACTCCCCTTCCTAAGGTATGCAAATAACATGTTCTTTGCAGGTCAAGCTCTTCCTAGAGCTGCATTAAAGTCCAAGTCCAACAAGACTGGCTAGACTCAAGAAAACTATACCTTAACCCTGACAAAACTAAAATCATGCTTTTTTGTCACAACATAAAAATTGAAATCCATGCAATCAGACTTAGGAATATGAGATTATAACAATTTCCCATATAAACTATTACTTCGTTCAAATACCTTGGACTCTGCTAGAGCAGAGCCTAAACTTCCAACTGTATATCTAACAAAAAAAAGAAAAAAAAAACAAAATAAATCAAAATATTTTCTGGGCTGGGAAGATGTCCCACATCCTGTCCCCTGTAGGAATAGAAACAATATGAAAAGGCATACTCCTAACACACCTTGACTCTGGATTTTGTCTTATTGTCTCAACATTAAAGAGAACTCTAATAGGTATGCAGACCATCTCCAACAGAATATTCCAGCTCAATTCCCTAGTATCTAGATCTGAGCACCACTGTTCAGTTCTTAAAAAGATCAAATGGCTCTCTGTCCAACAGGGGGCTCAATTTCTTCTTCTTGGTTCCCTCCTGTTCACACTTTTGAACTAAATTACCTTTTTCTATCCAGCCAACAGGGGAGAGAGCCCACATCCTCGGATTTCAACATACCCATGCTTCCTTTCTCCACTCCACCAAATCAGCTAAAAATGCAGCAATCGTAGCTTCCTAGTTTTTGGCCTCAGAGTATGGCAAGCCATATCCCCCACAATCAGGGATTTAATAGATTATCCTCACTTTAGGAAATCTCTTAAGGACTGCCTGACAAATGAGACCAAATGTCACTGCTAATCAATGAAATAAGATAACCTACAACTAAAGTATCATTAACATTTACAGCCCTAGCTGCCAAGAGTGCCCCCAGTTTAACAACTACTCCCTGTCTTGACTCCTCCTTTACAGTTTCATTAATATCCTTTCACAGATGAACTTCCACTTACTCTCCCTCTCACTTCCTTTCATTCTTCTTGTGCTTCAGACAACCATTCTGCTTTAAGCTCCAGCTGGTTGATAAATACTGCCACCACCAGTTAATTGTTGAATGATGTCCACCAACAATCTCTTATCTATAACCTGTTTTGACAAATATAAGCCTATAAACCTTGCAGTGCTACATACTACAATGTTTTTGCACTCTAGGTGTGTTTAATCTTTTTTTATCATATTGTATTAATCTTTTTACTTTGGGGTATGTTTTCATACCTGGAATACAAGCTGTTGATAGGGAGAAATAGTTTACATTTTTATTTTATAACCATTCTGGTTTATGTAACTCATTTTATTGTACATGTATGTGTTCTTCTGATGGATAAAGTAAATTGCATGCATAACTTGCAGCTGATTTATCCGAAAGGCTTTGTTAGGCATAGTAGCACACATATATTTATCTGTTTTGTTTAAGTTGCAAAATTATTTTTGTTTTAATTCTGCATTAATTATGCTTTTATTTTTCTCTGTCATCTCTTTTCCTCTCTCCTTAATATATTGTTTCATCATAACAGTGACTTGCAATGGTTTGCAAATTTCTACATTGACAGGGATAGAATGTCAATGGATTTGCATCTCAAGATGCCATTGTCATATATTCTGCTTAGATTCTGAAATACTTTTTCTTCTATTTTTAGTCCTGTGGTGTTGACTTTGAAGTGAAGAGTTTCTGTGCAGAAAACCTGGAAGAGAAAATTCACAAAAGGTAGGCATAATTGTGCTTTTCAAGTCAGATTCAGTCACACTACAGAAGACAGACTATGTGGTATCTTCCAACCCATATTCATTGTGGAATTTGTCTCCTTAACAGTTATAGGTTCATAGGTTCATAGATAGGTACTAGGCTATCAGCTCGAAAGCATTTATAAGCCTAGCCGGAAAGTGCTGGTTTTCGCGGCCCCCTTAGATTAGTTCCCTGTGCCTCTGTCCAGCAGAGTCATTGAAATGATCCATTCAGCAAGGTTTCTCTTGAAGAGGGTTAGCAAGGAGCTCTGCCTAATGTAGATTGGAATCCTGTTCCAGAGCATGGGAAGTCTGTGGGACAGGAATCTATCCCTCCAGCACGTCCTATTTATTGTTGTGGTGAGGTTTAGATCCCTAAAGCATGTGGCTTGAGTGGATATGGTTTTCTTTAGGTGGAGCATGTCCATCAGTTCTGGGTTGGACATGGCCTTGTATGTCAGGCAGAGATCACCTCTGAGTAGGCGGTATGCAACCGAGTACAGCTGGAGTTTCTTCAGTCGAGCTGCATAGGGCATCTGTTTGAGGCCAGTGATCCTCTTGGTGATGTACTTCTGTGGTCTTTCCAGCTGTTGCAGGTGTCTTGTAAGGTACATCCCAAATGGGGTGTTGTACTCTATGATGGGTCTGATGAGTGATGCATAGAGGGGCACAATGACCTCCTTTGATCTGGATGCAAACCCTTTTGTGATTAGGTGGGCCACATAGAAGGATTTTCTAACCACTTTGGCAATGTGATTATCAAAGGAGAGGTTACTATCTACTTGGGACCCCAGATCCCTTATTACCTCTTCTGTATTTAGGGGGCTACCACCTATGTAGTAGTTTGTGGGTACTATGTTTTTTCCAAAGGGGATGGCTATGCACTTTTTGGCATTTAGCTTGAGGCCATGGTTTTGACACCAGGTATCTGTCTCAGTGAGACCCTTTTGGAGTATGTCTGTGTCAGCCGGAGAGTCAATTATAACCCCTAGCTTGCAGTCGTCTGTGAACTTGGTCAGCCACAGTCCTCCTGTGCTTGCCTGTACCTCTGAGAAGTATATGCTGAACAGGAGGGGTCCTAGGACTGAGCCCTGAGGAATGCCACTTGTAACCGGTTTAGAGTCATACCTAGTTCCCACAACTCTTACCATGTGGGCTCTGTCCATGAGCCAGTTGGCAACCCATCTCATGACATAGGAGTTTATGCTCAGGGTGGTGAGCTTCTCTATAATTCCTGAATGGGGAATGGTGTTGAAGGCCTTTGCGAGGTCTAGGTAGGTTGTGTGGACCACCTTTCCCTCATCTATAGCCTTGGCAACTGTCTCAAAAAAGTCCACCAGGTTTAGGAGGTATGATCTGCCCTTAACAAAGCTGAACTGGGTAGGGTCCAGTGTTTGGAGGTTCCCAATGTCTCTGTTAATGAGATCCATAGTGATGCGCTCCATAGCCTTGCAGACAAAGCTAGTCAGGCTTATAGGGCGATAGTTCCCGGGGTCTGTTGTGGCTCCACCTTTGTGGAGAGGAATAAAGAATGCCTTGTGGTTATCTTTGGAGTCATTGGCAATTTTTCTTTCGAAGCTAAGCTTGGATGATTTTATGAGGGATTATAGTTTCTTGCTGATACTGATCAGGGATGTCTTCCTTTCTAGGGATTTTACTCTTTTTTTGTACTAGTTTCCTCCTTCTATTGTATAGCTTGTTTATGGCAGGGGTCGACCAGACTGGTTTCCTTTTCTTGGAGGAGTGATTATTGGTTTTGCTTGTTATAGCATGATCCATGCATTCTTGCAGGTGCCCATAGAGTGCATTTGTAAAGGATTTTGCAGCTTGGACAGCGTTATCCTTTAGCATGGGGGCTTTGAAACTTTCCACCTCTGTCTTAAGTAACATGAAGTTTGCTCTTGAAAAGTTTTTCACAGTGGTTTCTTTGACTGGGGGTGGGGGCAGAATGTGGATATCCAGAGTGATTAGTTTATGGTCAGATCTAACCAGTGAGGGGTTGACCTCTGCTGTGAAACACCGGTCACCCATGTTAGTGATGACCAGGTCCAATATGTTGTCACCTGTGGTGGGGGTGTTGACCATTGATCCAGGGCATTTGAGTTTATAAATTCTAGGAAATGTTGGGCAAGGGAGTTCATATTTGAGTTGTTCTCCCAGTTAATGTTTGGTTAAGTGAAATCACCAAATATCAGGGTGTTTGGTAGGACCTTTATGTTTCCCAGTGTTTCCGGAAATGTGGAATGGGGGTCCTGGGACATGGTGGGTGATCTGTAGCAAGCTACAATTTGGATTTCAGTTTTGTCCGTTGATAGTTGCACGTGGATGAGCTCTTAAGCATTGTGCTGTGCCACTAACCTGGAGGTGTGGGTATCCTTGATGAATATGGATACGCCCCCACCTTTTGTATTTCGTGTGCGGGTTTTGTGGCTGAAATGTATGGTATGAGTTGTAGCCTGGTAGTGCTGGGGTGCTCTCTGGAGCCTTAAACCAGGTTTCTGTTACTGCACATTTATCGATTTTCTCCATACTGAGGAGTGCCTCGAGTGCGTGCATTTTGAGGTTTAGACTTCTGGCATTGAGTAGCATTACCCTTAGTTTTTTTTTACTTGTGCTATTTACGGTGGTGGGTTTGTCTTTTGAGCCTTGCCTAAAAAAGGCACTATGGGGGTGGCAAGAGCCTTGGCCAGTGTTTGAAAGCCTAAGGGTGACAGATGCAAGCCGTCTCTAGCAAAGCAGCGTGGCTTGTCGAGCATGTCATCCCAGGCTGACAGACACTGGATCCCCTTTGAATGACACTAGAAGCTTAGCCAATTGTTGAAATTGATAATTTTTTCTTTATACCATGGTATCATTCTTGGTGAGGGCAGAATGCTACTCAGGGTCAGGGTCATACCGGCCTAGGCTACATGATTAGATAGCTCCTCCATGTCTCTTTTCATGTAGTCCAGGGAGGTACAGCTCAGGTCATTCACACCAACATGGACAATGACAGAGTCATATTTGTACTTGTTCTGGAGTGACCTGAGTGCTTTAGTTATGTGGTGGATCCTGTCACCCGAAAGGCAGCTAACAGTAACCTTCTCCTTGTTCAGCCTAGTGAGTGGGACGTCAGTGTGTCTGACTATAGAGTCACCTATTACTAGTGTATTGGGTATGTTATTTTGCCTTAAGGGCTGTGATTGCATGGCACACTGGTTTTGTGAAGTATGTGTTTCATGGTTTGTGCTGGGGGGGTGGAGGTTGCTTGGATGTCTACTTTGGAGGTCTCTGTTGCTTTTGCAGATTTTTCTTTAGAGCCTTCGAGTATGTTTTCTTGTATTTATGTGCGTTTTTTGCCGGTGCTGGTTTCATTGGTCTGTGTGAGACTGGTGGTGTGATGCAAGTAATTCCCTTCTCCTCTTGACTGCCTGGCTCAGTCTTGGGTTGAGAGAGCTTAGCCTCCAGTTTGGTTGTATAATTGCATCTCTTGCATGTATTAGTGTATGGTGGTAAGAGGAGAGGGTTGTCTGTGTACATAAGGCAGTTGTAACATTGCCTCAAAATGCCCAGATTCACCAGTCAGACCTGAGAGCATACCTGAAACTGCCCTTTGGACATGCCTGGATAGGTACAGTGAACTGTTTTACCGATTGGCTGGTAAGGTCAAATAGAGAGCCTTGTCCTTCTCTACAGTATACGGGGGTTTATTGCTAAGGTTTATTAGTGCTTGCTATGAGTTTTGAGCAAGTGCCGGGCTGAGAAGTGAATGGTTTGAGTGCTTAAGTTGAAAGTTTGTCTAGTTCCAAGGGAAAAGTTGAATAGTATATATGGATCCAGGAATAGTTATACCCCAGCTAACCAGCGCTGCCCGGATCGCAAAACCGCGTAAATGCAGGTTTTATAGCAGGGAAATGAAAGAGATAGAAATGAGCCCAAAATGGTGAATAAACTACTAATTTCTGGGCTGAAACCACTCCTCCAGGGACAGATAGGCTGCTCAAAGCTCCCCTCTCTCACAGGTGAACAGAGAAACTTCCTTCTATCCAAGTAAGGTATGGGCAAACACAGACACTTGTAACACAGCCCTGAATTCAGCACTAACCTGAAAACTGGACTAAACTAGCTTAGAAAGGCGGGAAAACAAGTATTTTTTTTTTCAGAAAATAAAGCAGATACAATCAAAAAACACTTTAAATGCACAGAAATGGCTATCACACGAGTGTGTAGCCTACAACAGGCAGGAAAACAAGTATTTTTTTGTTTTTTTGTTTTTTTTTTTTCAGAAAATAAAGCAGATACAATAAAAAAAAACACTTTAAAAATCTGTTACCTTTCGTGGTATACTTCAAATCATAATCTATCTGCATCAAGGAAAAATGATTGGCATAGGAATTGCTCTTTACTTGCACTGATGAGGCAGTTTTGAGGGGAAATGACTGTAACTGAAATGAGAAGGCAGTTCTCTGCCAGTTTAGCGTGGAGGGTTAAGAGTATAAGCTACTGACAAGCTTCATCCTGTGGTCCCGTGTTTGATCCCCTCAGTCTTCATTAGTCTGATGTGTGACTGTGATCCAGTCCTTTAACCAGGTAGTGCGGACAGGTGACCCTGAAAACAGCATTAAAAATAGTTGGTTTATACAGTTAACAAATGAATAAAGTAGATCAAAAATAGTTGAGACTACCTGTATTGAAGAAACACCATCAGGGTCAAAATTACTCTGCCTGCAGTGAGGAGACAGTATTAGGGTAAAATACAAGCCATCTGCTGCAAAAGGTTTATATTAGGTAACATTACATCCACTTCTACTGAGAAAGCAGAATTGGGAAAATAATTACTGTCTATGTGCATTAAAGAGGCAGTGTATTTGTAAAACTACTATCTACTTGCACCAAGTACAAAGTATAAGGTGCCTGGATTCAGTAATGCTGTGTACTGAGTATTACCATTACTGCAGAGAGCATCTCAGCCACAGAGCACCACCTCTGTAGTATGTCAATTTACAAGGACATGCACAGAGCACCACCACCACTGCACACTGTTCATTCACAGGGAAATGTACAGAGCACCACCTCTGTACTATGTTCATTTACAAGGGAATGTACAGAGCACCACCACTGCACACTGTTCATTCACAGGGAAATGTACAGAGCACCACCTCTGTACTATGTTCATTTACAAGGGAATGTACAGAGCACCACCACTGCACACTGTTCATTCACAGGGAAATGTACAGAGCACCACCTCTGTAGTATGTCAATTTACAAGGACATGCACAGAGCACCACCACCACTGCACACTGTTCATTCACAGGGAAATGTACAGAGCACCACCTCTGTACTATGTTAATTTACAAGGGAATGTACAGAGCACCACCACTGCACACTGTTCATTCACAGGGAAATGTACAGAGCACCACCTCTGTACTATGTTAATTTACAAGGGAATGTACAGAGCATCACTACTGCACACTGTTCATTCACAGGGAAATGCACAGAGCACCACTATTGTGCTCTGTCCATTCACTGGGAAATGTGCAGAGCACCACTTCTGTACTATGTCCATTCACAGGGAAATGTACATAGCAACACTACTGCATTCTGTCCATTCACAAGGAAATATACAGAGCACCACCACCACTGCACACTGTTCATTCACTGGGAAATGTACAGAGCATCACCACCACTGCACTCTCTTCATTCACAATGAAATATACAGAACACAACTACTACACTGTGTCCATTCACAAGGAAATACACAGGGCACCACCACTACACTCTGTCCATTCACAAGCTAATAGTCAAGGCCAATGTCAGTAGTCTCTGGTTGACTAAATTTGCAGATGATTGACAATTAGGAGCTGTCATTGAATCTCATACTGACACAAATCGTCTCCAGGAGGGGCTGACACAGACAGACAACTGGTGTCAGAGCCATGGACTACAACTAAATTCCAAGAAATGCATAATAGTATCCTTTGGGAAGTCATCCATCCCTGGTAAATATCATATTGACAACATACCCCTTAGAGATGACCCAGTAGTCAGGGACTTAGGGACACACATGGATAGTAATCTAGCCTTTGTTCATCACGTGTCTACAGTGGTGAGGAAATCATTCTATGTTGTGCAAGTTATAAACAAAGGTATGGCATCTAAGTCCAAGGAAGTCATTGTTCCACTGTATTTAGCATTCATCAGACCTATCACTGAGTACAGTTCTCCTTTGGTATGTACCTAAACAGGCATATCCAACAACTGGAACGTCCACAGAGGTTCCTCACTAAAAGAATACAGGGTGTAAGTAGTATGTCCTATGCTGATCGCCTCAAGGCCCTATCCCTGTATCCTGTCTCCTACAGGCTTTTGAGGGGAAATCTATGCCTGGCATACAGGGCATTGTCAGACCCCACTCTGATGGATCTCCTGCATATCCACAAAACAAACAGTACCAGAATTACCTGTTCTAAAGACTTAAACCTTGCCTGTGATATACATAGGGCCTGCTGAAGAGATAGGTATGTTTCCCAGAGACTATCCCATCTACTGAACAGGCTCCCCATCCATGTGAAGCAGAGTTCCTCCCTAACCCAATTCAAGTGCAACTTGAACAATTGGATGGGAAACCAGAAATTCATCCCTGGATTGGATGGGAAACTGGAAATTCATCCCTGGTTTGGCACTTATGTCTCTAATGCAAACAGGTAACCTGTAAATGGCTCATCTCTCAGTCCCATGCTTACACTTATCAAGGGTATCAGAACTTGTCAGAGAGTCAGGATGCATGGCTAGGCTTAAAAAGGCTCTTGTGGTTGTTAGCCTATTAAATGCCTATGAACCTATAAGAAACAGAGCACCACAACTGCACATGGTTCATTCACAGGGAAATGAATAGAGCACAGCAACTGTACTATGTGTATTCAGAGGGAAATGTACAGAGCATCACCACTGCACTATGTTCATTCACAGGGAAATGTAAAGAGTACCAGCACTTCTATCTGTCCATTCACAGGGTAATAAAGAGAGCATCACCACTGCACTGTCTTCATTCACAAGGAAATGTACAGAGCACAACCACTGCACTCTGTTCATTTACAGGATAATAAACAGAGCACCACCACTGTACACTGTCCATTCACAGGGAAATGTACAGAGTACAACCATTGCACTCTGTTTAGAGTTGTCACCTTTTCAAATATCCAAAGTTGGTCATTTTTGTACAATGTGAGATTTTGCAGGACAAAATATACCCACAGCCAGTTCAAATGACAAAACTTCATTTATTTGCCAATGTAAAAGCTTATTATTGTAGCATTTGAGTTGTGCATGCTATTTCATAAAACATTTAAGTGTTTCAGATACAACTATTAAAGACAACTTAGGAAATAGTCTTTGTCCTAAAATTACAGGACATTTGCTATTTTTTAGTTTTCTTTTGACAGGACACAACTTCCCAAAGAGGGACTGTCCTTCACAAAGGTGGTAACCCTAATTCTGTTCATTCACTGGATCTTAGGATCATAGGAGGTTACTAGGCTAATGGCCCCAGAGCTCTTATAAGCCTAGTCAAGTTCAACCCGTGTTCCCAAGGGTGCCTGGTCCAAGCAGATATTAAAATCAGCACCTATTGCCCCTGTCCAAGAGGGACACAGGTGGAACCCTGGGGTGAATTTCCGTTTACCCATCCAATTGTCCAAATTATGCTTAAATAGGGCCAGTGTTTAGCATGAATAGGAAGCTTGTTCCAAAGGTGGGGAAACCTCTGTGAGACAAATCTGTCTCTCCAGCAAGTTCTGTTGCTGTCACATACCAGGTTAAGGTCCTTTGAGTGAGTGACCCATGTGCTATTTGACTTGCGAATGTGCAGCATTTCCATCAAAGCTGGGTCAGAGATTGCTCTATAAGCAAGCCACAGGTCACCTTTGAGCAGTTTGTATGACAAAGAGTAAAGTGACAATGATTTCAGTCTGTCTGCATAAGACAGATCTTGAAGACCCTGAATTTTCTTCATAAGGAATCTTTGTGGTCTCTCCAATTGCTGCAGGTGTTTGGAAAGGAACATACCAAAGGGAACGTTGTACTCTATTATTGGCCTGATGAGGGAAGAGTACAGGGAGTTACAACCTCTTTTTTTCCAGGAGGCAATGCCCTTACTTATGAGATGGGCAATACAAAATGCCCTTCTCACCCCTGTGGAGACATGGTGATTGAGGTTAAGGTTGCTGTCAACCAGTGACTGTGTGCTTAGGGTATTGCAATTGATGTCATAGTCTGCAGGAACATCACCCTTGCTGAAGGGGGTAATAATGCATTTTTCACAAGGAGGGAGATGTACAGAGAACTACCACTGCACTCTGTCCATTCACAGGGGAAATGTACAGAGCACCACCACTGCACTCTGTCCATTCACAGGGAAATGTACTGAGCACCACTACTGCACGCTGTCCATTCACAGGGAAATGTACAGTGCACCACCACTGCATTCTGTCCATTCACAGGGGAAATATACAGAGCACCACCACTGCACTCTGTCCATTCACAGGGAAATGTACAGAGCACCACCACTGCACTCTGTCCATTCACAGGGAAATGTACAAAGAACCATCACCTCATTCTGTCCATTCACAGGGAAATGTCTAAAGCACCACCACTGCAGTCTGTTCATTTCAACAGCGCATTGAAGAGTGAACAGCATAGAAGACTGGGCACCCTAAACACATGCAGTGCTATAGGTATTCAGTGGGGTACATTGCATTGTGGAGAACACTCTGGTCATTCACAGGAAAATATACAGAGCACCACCAGTGTGCTCTGTTCAGTCACAAGGAAATGTACAAAGCACCACCACTGCACTCTGTTCATTCACAAGGAAATGTACATAGCACCACCATTGCACTCTGTTCATTCACAAGGAAATGTACACAGCACCACCACTGCATTCTGTCCATTCACAAGCTAATAAAATTAGCACCACCACTGCACTCTGTTCATTCACAAGGAAATGTACATAGCACCTCCATTGCACTCTGTTCATTCACAAGGAAATGTACACAGCACCACCACTGCATTCTGTCCATTTACAGGCTAATAAGCAGAGCACCACCGCTGCACTCTTGTTCATCACAGAGAAATATACAAAGCACCACAATTGCACTCTGTTCATTCACAGGCTAATAAAGAGCACCACCACTGTACTCTTCAGTCACAAGGAAATGTATAAAGTACCACCACTGCCCTCTGTTCATTCACAAGGAAATGTACAAAGCACAACCACTGCATTCTGTCCATTCACAGGCTAATAAACAGAGCACCACCACTGCACTCTTGTTCATTCACAGAGAAATATACAGAGCACCACCACTGCACTCTGTTCATTTCAACAACACATTGAAGAGTGAACAGCATAGCAGACTGGGCACCCTAAATACATACACTGCTGCAGGTATTCAGTGGAGTACATTGCATTGTGGAGGCACACCACATTAGCAGACTGTCAACCCTAGGTATAAATAATGCCCTATATAACACATACATGCTGTACAGTTTAGGTTGGGATAGGAAGCAGTGCTATGTGCCCTGATTTACAGTGCCACACTAGGTTGTGAGGTGTGGGGGACAGATGTACAGCATGCTTAGAACAGATAGCACAGCATTAGTGTGTACCTAGTATCTGAACACTGTACAAGGCTGTCAAGAATGGTCATAGTATATACACACATAACTGGTCTGTACAGCTATTTATATGCAGCGTTGCATGACTCCATATTATGGGCCACCGTGGCTAGGTTGCTAAACAGGACTAGGCAGCATATTTCAGAAAGTGTGTGAACTGTGTTGTGCTCATTATATACTCCTACATAGCAGGGTTATTTGCATCTGATTTAAGCTTCACATTCTGAAGGATTTACATACTTTTCAACTGTCCAGATTTTCGCCTCATATTTTGGTCTGTTCCTCATAAAATTTGTGGTTTTCTGGCAAATCATTGGGATTATTTGGAAATTAAAGTCACTAAATAATGACATGCATTTGAGTTTCAGACTTCATATGTTTCAGAAAATGCATGTTAACACAAATCCTGTTATTTTAGCAACTTTTTATGTTTATAAGAGCAATATTTAAAATGTGTCCCTATTTTTGGGTCTTTGTCCTCCCATTATGTCAGGCTTTGTCCAGATTTCTTGTGCTAAGAGGTTGAGATATGAGGATTTATCAAAAGCATGATGCTCTCATGATATATCATGTGCTGTATAAGTGTTGCATGTTTCAGCAGATAGATAGATAGATTGATAGACAGATAGATAGATAGATAGATAGATAGATAGATAGATAGATAGTTAGATAGATAGATACGCAGATGGATGGAACAGATACTGACAGATATGGGTATTCTTGCAAGGAGGAAGTATTGTGGTGTAAATCACCTCTGTGGGTGTGAGAATGGCATTACTGATGGATAGATTACTGTTACCCACACTAAGCTGTGAGTAGCATGTTACAGATCACTGCCTCCCTACATGCTGGAGACAGTATAGTGGTAAAAATCATTACATCTATGCATGCTGATGTGGCAGTAACACTTTGTGAACCATTGTCAACCATGACTAATATGAAGGAATTGTGGTGCAAATTATTGTTCACCTGCTCTGCACCACCTCACCCACATATGTTAACGCTAACCCTACCCCTGTCCCTAAACCTGTACCTCACCTTCTGAAAAACACTTTCCCTAACAGTACCATTACACAAAACAAGTTCATACAGTAATTACTCAAAACCACACACATGCACACAACAAAATCTATCCCCAACCTAACCATTGGTCTAGCACTAACACACAAATGCTTGCACACACACAAGAAAATCTATCTCATTACCAACGTTTGGTAAAAGTGAAAGAAACATATATAAGTGCACACGCACACACACAATCACACACACACACACACACACACACACACACACACACACATACACACACGTGGAGTGGTTATGTCATATATATTGCAAGTCATTAAGTATGCTGAATAGCATACAACTAAATGTTCTACTGATATATGTGGGTCTTTGAGTCTGCCAGTCTCAGTACATTATCTGGAAAACCATTCTGGGGTACATTACAATGGTTATAAATCTGACATACATTTATGGAGACCCCAATACAAGGTGCATCAGTAAACCTCCCAGTCTGAGATGCATAATTAGCACTTCAAGTCTGTATCTCATTAAAGGAACAACAATCTGAAGCACAAAGTAAGACTACTACTCTGGGGTACAAATGCAGGGCTACTAGTCTAAGGCACAAAAGTATGGTTACTAGTCTAAGGCAAAAAGTAAGGTAACTAATCTAAAACGCAAAAATAAGGCTACTAGTCTAAGGCTCAAAAGTAACCTTAATAATCTGGGGCACAAAAGTAGGGCTACTAGTCTAAGGCACAAAAGTAGGGCTACTAGTCTAAGGCACTAAACTAGGGTTACAAGTCTGGGGCACAAAAGTAGGTTTACTAGACTAAGGCACAAAGGAATGGTTACTAGTGTATGGCACAAAAGTAAGACTACTAGTCTAAAGCACAAAAGTAAGACTACTAGTCTAAAGCACAAAAGTAAGACCATCAGTCTAAGGCACAAAAGTAGGGTTACTAGTCTAAGGCACAAAAGTAAGGCTACTAGCTAAGGCACATCAGTAGGATTACTAATCTGGAGCACAAAAGTAGGGTTACTAGGCTGGGGCACAGTAAGGAGGTTCCAGATGTTGGGCATACTATCGGAGTTATTGGCTGAGAACACATTAGCACAGTTTGCATTTGTAACATTTCCGCACATCTGTTAAGAGCTCATAAGACTTAATCCATATAGAATTGTTAAATTTTCATAAGACTGTAACCTAATCTTTCTTTTTTGTCTCTTTCTGCTAATTGAATTTGAAGGCCTTTGTCTCCAAAATAATCTGACATATTCATGAATTTCTTGAGAGGATTATTCTGGAACACATTCCTATAAACATTCATTAGAATGTACTCCTTACTTCAAATGCAAACATCTGCATTCAGTTTTAATTGGGAAAATTTCATCAATTCCTTTATTCTCTAATTACCCAGGTAATTGAGTGGAGGGTAATGAGGTCCTGCCACTTAAAGGGCTTGGTTATCCCAAGCAGGATGTCAGGGTGTCAAACCATTATAGGATGCGCACACACACACACACACACACACACACACACACACACACACACACACACACGCACATATGGGCAATTTTTGACAAATGCCAATTTACCTATGGCAGTTCTTTAGGATGTGAAAGGAAACCAGAGCATGCAACAAATCCCATGCAGACATAGGGGGCATGTAACCTTCCCAAAAAAGGCAGCCCAGCTTAGACATGAACTGGAGATCCAAGCACTGTTAGGCAACAACTGAAATGCTCTGCCACTTTGCTTCAGCATTTTATTAACTTTCAAAACAAATTTATTAAAGGATAATAAACATCAGTTGAATAATACAATATATAATTTGCACTGTGCAAAAATAAAGTGGGATAATACTAAACAAGTATGCACAGTGCTAAATACATAAATAAATAAATAAATGTTAACCAATGAATGTATGTGTGGATCATTATATTCTCACTGCTTTGTAACTTAATTGTTTGAACAACTCTTTATTGAAAAAAGGCTTAGATTTTCCGCTTGGGCCTCTGCAGAAAATGGGCTCTTGTTGTTTTTGGACTATCCTGATTAACAAGGGCAAATAAATAAATATTCAGACGGACCTTCTAATAAAATGAATCTAAACTCACACTATTTAGTTTGTTTCTCCTTGTGAAAGAAGTGAAAGCCAAATGTAGCTTTTGGCCCAAGTCCATTTCTAGACAGAAATTTAATCTAATAAAACAAAACAGACAAGCAAACCAAATGTTAGAAACATGGACAACATGATAAAACAAGTGAGTCATCATAGTTTTATTTAAAATACTTTAATTTGACTACCCCAGGGATAATTTAAGCCACGTTCATCTGTGTTCTCAATCCAAATGTTTGTCCATATATTAAAACCAGTGAATCCATTTACTTTTGTGCAACTCTGTCCTTACCCCAACCTGTCTCTATATTGCACATGCTCAGGTAGTAAAGTCTGCAACTCCTGCAAGGTGGGAGAGACTATGCTTTACTCTGAATTTCATCACTTACCTATAGTTTTTTTGGCTGCAAAAGGGATCACAGTAATCCGTCTCAACTTATATGTACCCAACATGCTAATCCAAAACACAAACCTCTTTTATTATGACTAACTTACCCCACTGTACTTCACTGAAAACCTTTTCTATAACCTTTTTAAATAATCAAGTTTAGGCTTTGCCAAAAGATATGCATCCGCAATCCCAAAGATGCCTTTAATAATGCCAACAAGTGCCATTTTCTCCAGAAAAATTCCTTTGATCCTAACAGGGCATACAAACTCAGATACAAACATGTTACTGTAGAAGTTAGATGTATTTGTTATTGGTTGTATAGCAGATGGAATATATAATCTAATGTTGTCAATTTTCATTCATTCCTCAACAAATTGTTCTGATTTCACCCTTGAATCTGACTCGGATGCTTTATACAGCTTGTGGCTACTGGAACTCTCAAGCTCCTCCCTTTTTCATAATGCTCTAGTCCCCTAACATTCCTGTGATCTAATTTGCTGCCTTGTATATGGAAGTGGTCAGTACAGCTCTCAAACATTAGCAAAGTTAAACTCTTTAATTACTCATATTTTTCTGTGTCTGCCTTGTACAAATGAATTTATATATATCCTCCCTTATCCTACACTATTTTAGTGCATTTCTAAACTAGCATTGTTGGTAACTGCCTTTCCCCTTCTCTCGATTACCATAGTTGATAATTTCTTCTCCCCTTTCTTTTTTCTTTCTTTCCTTAAAAAAGGAGTTTCTTCTTTAATCTATATTTTAGATATCTTGTTAAGATGGCTGAAAAGCCTTCAGGCTTTAAAATGTGTAAGCAGTGTAGGCACAAGATTCCACTTTCTGATGTGCACAGTTTGTGTATCTGTTGCTTGAGCCCTGCTCATTTAAAAGTAGACTGAGAGATCTGCAAAGTGTTTAACCCTGGTGCTTTAGTAGATCACAAGAATAAACTCATTCTGAAAGGTCTTCAACCTACGACTTTCTCAGAATCACTATCTGGAGCTCAACCCTCCAAATCTGACAAAAAAGAGCACAGGAAAAGGCCATCGGATCCATCTGCATCCTCCACTCCATTCTCAGATCCGACCATGGAGCCTGTTCGTAAAGTTTCAAAAAGATCAGTTCTGAAGACTAAATCTTCAGATCCGTCAGTGAAGGATATCTGATCTGCTTCATTGTATCCAATGGCCTTGGATCCAAAACATTTACCTCAAACTAGATATGCATCCTGTTTGGACCCGGTCCCTTCCAGAGTGTCATCCCCTTTTCTTAGAGAGACACAGACATTCCAGGTCCCCGTTCTTGGCCTCATCCTCTCACTCTTCCAGGAGCCTAACAGAAGCTGACGAGGATAACATGATGAGGAAGATTCTCTTGGCACAGATGGCAGTTCTCCCAGCTCCTACCCTTTTGGGTATAGAGATCTTTACAAGTGCTACACTGTCCATCTCAGCCCCTTCTCCAATCTGACCTGTGGTTTTAGAGTCTTTAGATCTGACTCTTCTGGGAGCATCTGTGTCAGATATGAAGATTGTCATGTATTCAGCTCAGATACATTCTCTGAGTGCACCAGCTCCAAGCATGTCGGTGCCGGATGACTCTTGGAGCCGAAGCATCATTGTCAGAGCCCATTGCAGCCTCTGTATTGGACAGCTCAGCCCTGACTTCTGCCTCAGGTGGACTGCCTTCAGGTCAGAGGGAGCCAATGGTCCAGAAGCATGTCCTCTCAACTCCATTGGCCTCCTTCTCCTCATAGCACTCTGCCTTTGAAGTGGTGGAGAGAGTGTTCTCTGCTTCTGGCAGACGAATGGTTCCACCCCCCTCAGATCTGCCCTTTGGATCCCATATGTCTTTGTGCCTCGAGCCTCATCACTCTACTCCACGGGGACAGCCAGCCCAAAGTCTCCAGGCCACCCAGCAGGGTACACTTATTTCTTCTGATACTTCTAGGGAACATTCCACTAAAGAAGTCCCTAGGAGTTGTAAGTGCAAGAGGAGGCACTTAGACTCTCCTCAAGAGTCGATCACTGAAGATCCCAAATTTGATGAGAGGGAAGGGTCCCCAAGATCACCACCTGATGATGTTTCCTTTGGAGAAATCCTGGAAATCCTCAAGCAAAGGAGTGGTTGGTCTACTGATAACCATTCCCAAGAGGAATCAGTATTCCTGGAATCCTATGGGTCTGGCCCATCTACCTCCTGGATGACTCCACCCAATGACAAGCTCATTGATTTGATCTCTAGATGGGCACAGAAGGAACCCAACTTTGCTGAGCTGATACCCAAGAGACCAGACAGGATCCTGGCACCACCAAAAGGAAGAGAGTTTTGCAGCAAAGGAGTACCAGTAGATGCCATGGTCATAGTGGCAGCAATGAAGAAAGAACTTGCGGAACAGAGCTCATCTGTCCATCACCCTAATAGGGAGTCCAGGCCATTGGACCTTTGCAATTACGTTACTAAACTATATGGGACAATTCCATATACTGCAGAGGAATTTGATTAAAGAACTCTTCAAATCCCTCTCTGGGACCAGTACCTCCAAGGCACAGAGCTCTATTGCCTCACAGTTGGCTACCCTACAATCAATAGCAAATTTGTCCATGAGGCTCATTTCACATGCAGCTGAAGGTACCTCAAGGGCATCAGGTTCAGGCATTTCCGTTAAGAGGCATGCCTGGATGGCTTGTTTCATTTTGCAGAGCCTTTCAAGTTCTCCTTCATCAATACATCCTTTGATGGAAGTTCGTTGTTTGGCCCTAAGGTAAAGGACATGCTGTCCAGATGTGAGCAAGATAATAAGATCCTGTCTGCAGTAGACGTATGTTTTTGACCCCTCAAAGAATCTTCTCTAGGAATCAATAAGATGGTCAGAAACTGTGGTTTAGAAAGTCCCACAGTCCTTTCCAAGATCCATGTGTAGATAGTTCCCCCAGGGGCAGAGATGGGAACTCTAACTGAAGACACTGCCCCTGCAGCAGAGGAGACCTGCAGAACCAGGGGTCTAGAGATTATCTCTCTGACAGACTCTATCAGCACTCCTGAAAGGAGCCCCAATTGTTCACCTCTGGAGGCAGTCAGGGGTCTTCTATCCCTGCACCAGAGAACCTGGCTAAATATGACAAAACATACGTGGGTGCAAATGATTATTTCCAAAGGTAATATAATTTCCTTTTCCCTACCTCCTCCTTCAACAGTAAACAAAATTCCCAAAGTTCCACCCAGTCACAGGAAAGCAGCAGCTCTAGAAATAAAAAAAAACTGCTAGAAAAAGAGTCATACAAGAGGTTCCCCCAGACCAGAAAGAATCTGTAACTTACTCAAGACTCTTTTAGTGCCAAAGAAAATAGGGGACAGGAGACCCATTTTGGATCTCAGCAATCTGAACAAATCAGTTCAGTATATAAAATTCCAGATGGGCATGGTTCAGTCCATTTTCACAGCACCACCCTTTGGCCTCACCACAGCCCCAGGGTGTTCACCAAATGCATGGGAGTAGTAGCAGCTCACTTGAGACTGCAGGATTAGGCATCTTCTGATAAAAGTGTGAGACTATGTATCTCAGGTCAGAATAACTGAGACATGCAAAAAGTATCACTTGTGGTGGATTCACTCAGATCAGAAAGGCACTTGATCTCCCAAAGAGACCAACATGCATATCGATGTCCTGGAAATGACAGCAGTACACCCTTTGGTCTCATCTAGTTTACCTTCCATGAATTTGTCATATACTTTTTTTGTCCCATAAAAGCTTCCACTAGGTAGATTTACAGATGTAAATGGAAAAGATTTGTTTTTCTGGGCACAGAAAAAAGACATTGACCCTTTTTCAACTCCAATACATAAAGTTCTTGAGTTTTTGGATACAATCTTTAACAAAGGACTAGTTCTTCAACTGTTAAATTATATCAGTCCATTAATTTTCCAGTTTTCTTTCTGAATTTCACAAACGAAGGTGAATACATGTTACATTTGTTGGATGTTCACATACAGTTATGTTTCTATTTGCATAGGACAAAGAATTTCAGAAAAAAACAGAATAATCATTTGTTTATTTATTTTATTTATTTTATTTTACATTTCTCAAACAATTCAAATAAAGTTCACATCTACAGAAGTACATATTTAAAATGCAAATACATTCACCGTAAATAAAAAAAACTTTAAGTGGTCACACATTTATAAAGTATAAAAAAAATGCAAAATATTTGACTAGACTTAGTACAGTTACTAATGAAGTTACAATTAAATGTTGAGAAAGAATAATAGCTAAAAAAGTACAGTATAAATGTAGATTAGAAAGGAAGATAAAAAGAAAGTAAAATGGAGTAGCAGTTGAGTAATACATTTAGTAGTAAAACGTCACTTTTTTGAGAATATAGTAATAAGTAAGACTAAGATGGAGAGGTAGAATAGTAGTTGTTAAGATGAAATTATTGCAGAGATGAGAAGGTAAAGTTGAATCAAGTAATAAGAGCATGTTGGTCAGTCAGGGGCGCATCCAATGTGTTTTGAGGAAGAGCTTAAGTTTATTTTTAAACAGAGTAATAGAGGAAATTGTGGAAAGTTCGGAGGGAAGTAGGTTCCAGGTTTTTCCAACAGTATTAGAGAAGAGAGAGTCTCCAGCTCTATTGTTTGATTTATTGATATCTACAAGAAGTTTTTGTGAAGATCTTAGGGACTTCAGGTTATAGTAGGGGTGAATAAGGTTAGATAGGATGGGTGTCTTGGCAGGTTGATAAAGTATTTTATGGGTGATAGCCAGTTGATTATATTTCAGCTGCTGCTGTAATTCATTTCTTTTGCTTCTTTTGCAGAATCAAAATTAGGCAAGCCAATCGCAAAAGAAACTTTAGCCAGATGGTTGACTGATTGCATATCCTTTGTTTATAACAAATTGGGGTTGTCCTTGCCAAAACCTTTGATAGCCCATTCAACCAGGTCCATAGTAACATCATCAGTATTGTTATCCAGGTCTTCCTGGGATAATAGCTGTACGGTTGCAACTTGGGCTAATCCTCATACCTTTATTACTCATTACAAATTAGATCTGGTCTCAAGGGGAAGAGAAGCCTTTGGCTCGAAAGTGCTCAGGAATATCCTACCTTAGAGTCCTCCCAGGGATTCAGGTAGCTGGAGACTCTGTTCCATTTGTTGAGGAATGAATGAAAATTGACAACATCAGATAAATAAATTATATACTCACCATAACATTCCATTTGTGTTGACCATTTTCATTCTACTCCCTTCCCTCCAACCCCCTACCATTTAATTTATGACTTCTGGAAGAACAGGAAGGTTATAAGGGAACCAATGTTCCTCCTTTTGAGCTCCAAGTAATGGTTTCTCATAATAGTCTTTTAATATTCCTGTGAAGTTATAAGTCCAGCAAACAAGATCTGAGGTATGTTAGGGGACTACAGCATTATTGGTAAGGGAGGAGCTAGAGAGTTCCAGTAGTCATGGGCTGTAAAAAGTGTCTGAGTTGGATCCAAACCATTTGTTGAGGATTAATGAAAATGGATAACACATATGGAATGTTATGGTGAGTGCATAACTTCTTTTTTATATCTCTCAAATCTTCTCTATTCTATTACTTTGATGAGTTTTTCAACTCCTAGCTATACCCACATAAATAACCTGCTCACTGTTATCAGTGGACATTTTCAGCTAACTATTCCCAGAGGCCAGTACTCACATGGCTCTTCTACTTGACAAAAGTGAACCAGGAGGACCTTTTTGTGATATTGGGACTTTCTCTCTGCAGCTGCCAAAACTTGCCTTTTAGACCTTCCCTAAAACAGAGATCCAGCCTTAATTCTTACTGTAAGTAAATATTGTGGAAGGAAATATCCAGGGAATTGTTATGGCTAGGCTTGTATAGGCCCTAGGGCCGTTACCCTAGTACCAACCTATGAACCTAAGCCCAACCAATTAAACCAGCCTGCTGCATATCATTCTTTCCTAAAACATTCGTAGACCAACATGTCCTTCTTTACCCATACTGAAACCTCCAAAGTTTCCATAGCTCGCTTGACTTTAGACTAAATTATTACGCCATTTGACAGTTGCATCTACAGATCAAGGCCTTTTGACCAAAATATGCACTAGGGTTCTTTCCATTTAACTTTAGTCACCCCCAAAGAAGAAGACGTGCCTTTAGCGGTCCATTACAACAAGGATGAACCCACTAAAAAAAAAAAGTTATAGTTCTATTGCTATGTAGCAAAGAAAATGAACTGTTGGGGAAACTGGAATAGTCTGAAAGTTATGCAGTGCCAAACTTGAAGCCATTGGTCTACCTCCATAATTATTTATTTTCCTGTTTATCAAATAAATTGTTACAGTTACCAGCTAACTTCTGATATGTAAGTTCCATGGTATTTTATAAGGTAATTGTTACCCTAACTATCAAATATTTAACTGCCTCATGATCTTACAGGTAAAAAAATTTCTCACATAGTGCCTGAAATGGGTATTAATTCATTACCATAAAAACTGACCAAACAGCTATAAAGCAGGCCATTCACAAAAAAAAAAAACAGTAGGGTAACTTCATTCCCAGGAAAGTACAATCCTGATTTCTGATCCCTGTATCTATTCAACTAATGCAGCATACAAGAGCAGATACTTCTAACTGACCACTTTAAAAGGGTTATCATTTACAGTGACACCTTTAGACTTTTTATACTCAGCAGCAATGTTTTAATGTTGAATTAGCCAGTTTTGAAATGGAGCTCCAAGAAAACAGAGCTAACCTTAACACATTCCATTCTGAAGTTTGGGGGGATTATTTTAATATCACTTTTATACTACAACATTTAATATCACTTTTATACTACAACATTTAATAAGAGAGAGAGAAAAATCTCAATTTTACATAGAAATGCACCCTTTTTGCTAAAAGCCCCATTGAGCAGAGGGATAAAGCCCTCTCTGATCTGAGTTTTTCTAGTGACATGAGCTCTGGAGGGACTTTGACAGGGTAGGATGGAAATGAGCAAATTATGTCAGCCTCCTCTTTGCTATCCAGTTCAGTTCATTGCACTGGTACCACAAACCGGAGTGCAGGAGTCCAGTATACACACACTCTGCAGTGCAGTGAGCCACCTGAACAGGAGATTAAGCAAGTTACGTAGCTTGCATGTTCCTCTAGGAAAAAGCAGCAGTTTGTGTAGCATGAAAACCAGTGGGGGAGGGGTTAGGAAAGTCCACAAGATCTGGCGACTATCCTACTCTATAGCCTTAACTCTTGTATGGGAGTGAATTGGATGATAGAAGTCACCAGTCAGGGAGCAAATGGGGAAGAAAGATCTCACCCCGACCACTGTAACCAGGTCCCCAACGAAAAATGACTGGGCCATCTGTGTATTGAAAGAGGTAACCACTGAACCAATTCTTTAGACCCAATTAATTTTTTTATTTTTTTATTTTGTTTGTTATGGCCGGTTTCAGTCAACTGGATATATATTTCAGTAGAGGCCAGGAAAAAGCTCCAAAGGTACAAAAACTTTCACAAAAGGCATAAAAGATAAAATAAAACAATAAAAATATAAAAGATAAAAATAAATAAAAATTTTTATTTTTTTTTTTTTTTTTTTTTTTTTAACAAGGGTAATAATGGTAGAGTTAGCATTAGTCTGATTAGAGCAGTGCAAAGTGAGTGTTTATTGAGATAAACTTTAGTTGGTTAGTGAAAAGTTGAAAGAGATTAAAGAGAAGAAGTGATCCATGTTTTTCCAACATGTTTTCCAACAGAACAGAGAATAAACTGTATTGTTAGGTTTTACAATATTAATATTAAGTAAATTATTAGAGAAGTTTTGTTTCCAGTTGTCTGTATGTTGTTGTAAATAAGGCTAAAAAGGGTTGGTGTGTTGGTTGGCTGTTGGTTGGCTGATATAGAATCTTATAAAGAAGAAAGGTCTGTTGAAGTAGTTCTATCCAGCCTAGTGTCCTTTCAGGGGTAGTTCCAAAAGGAGATCAAAGAGAGAAATCTCCAGGGCAATCAGCTATGATATGATGATAGTTGTTAGTTTAGTTTTCTCATGTTGTTTTTTGATTAGTGCAAAGTGTAAATGGGGAAGCAGAAGGAAAGAGTTAGGTGTGGTGAGATCTAGCAATGACCTTGCTGTAGGTGTTAGTGGAAAAAGGTTTTCTATGAGAGGGATCCTTTTTTTTTTATTAAATTTTTTTATGTTATTGATGATGGAGTCGAAGTTGAGGTTATTATCAAAGTCGCTATCTAAGAGTACAGTATGAAGGAGAGCCTGGGTTGTCAAATAGAGTAGAGGGCCTGACCTAAAAACTTGAGAGCCCACTAAAGGAGATGAGAAGAAGATTAGATTAGAAAGTGAATTTTTCCAGCCAAATTTTGGCAATTTGATCAAAAGATGCAGAGCCTAATGAGACAAAGGCAAGAGATTCAAAGAGATGAGAAATTTTAGGATATGTTTTATGAGTTTTGAGGATGATATATTGTTTTGGTCGATGAAGGTATAAGGAAGTGTGAGGATGATATAATGTTTTTGTGTTAATGGAGTTAGTGAGCAGTGTGTCTAGGAGTTAAGCAGTGGTGGTAAATCAGAGGTGTTATGCTGAGTGTTTGTGTAGGTTGTGGCTGAGAGTTTGATTGATTGAAATTTTTTGAGAATTTTTTTTTCTGATTTTTGCCATTGGTGAGAGAGAGGAGAGCTATTGCTTTAGGTGAGAGAATTCATTAGAGATAGATATGAAGACGAGTTCAGATATATAGATATCTATTTCTCTATTGGAGGATATATTTATAGATCTATTAATCAGTTTGGAGGCTAAGTGCTCAGGATCTCTAGGCTAGGGAGCTCTAGAGAGGGTTTCAGTTTGTCTTGGTAGACAGTGATGTAGGGGGAGGACTAGAGATAATGTGGTAGTAGGAGAGGGGTGGGGGTTGTAAGTGGAGTGGTGAATTTGATGAGAGAAGAAGAAGGATGAGAGTGATTGATAGTGTTAGGATAGTATTGAGTGAAGTCATGAAGCTGTTTGTTTGTTTTTTTCTGGTTTAGAGTCACAGTTTTATTAGGTGCACAGGTGATAGAATGGGGAGGAGATGAAGATATAGAAGATTGTTAAGGAGGTTTCCATTTTATTGTCCTTGTTATTAGTGAACCACAAAATGTTTTTTTGTTTTTTAGTGTTTGTCTTTATAGCTTTAGTCTAAGCTCTAAGTCTCTCTTTGTTTTACAGTTTTTTTTTTTTTAGTGGTACTTTTATTAGAGTGATTTTTTGTAAGATTGATTTTATATGCAGTATATCAAGTTAGCCCAGGGGGAGCTTTTTTTGTTTTGGTTCTGATGGTACAGTTGGGGCATGTTGGTCCAGAATTGATAAGAATGTAGAGTTAAAGTATTCTACTGCATCATTAAGAGGAAGATATTTTAGTGAGGACCAATTACAACGTTTAAAGTAGATAGTCATTTTATGCCTGATGTTGTAGCAACACTGTACACTTATGGATCTGAAAGCTTTTATAGAGTCCTATCTGAACAGAACTGATAAACACTTTTGATTTAAAATTAATATTTTTGGAAATGTTGCAGTCTTTCAGTTTCAAAAGGCAGTTCTAACCTTAATTTGATCTTAACTACAAATAGCAATTATCTGAATTGCTTGCGTTTTTTCATATATTATATGAGTAATAGTACTAAAGGAGAGGAGATGACATCATCTCAGAGTTTGAATGTCAGTCTGTACTTGTCAAACCAGTGTTTTTGCTGCAATTGTTAACATGACAGATTATATCACTTTTTGAGCCAACTAAGCATTAGTTTAGTTCTTAGCTCATAACTATACACTAAAATCAATATTATAATATTTACTAAGCACGTGTGCACAACCATGTCATATGTATACAGTTTGTTGTGATCCAAATGGCCAAAATAAAAGCTTAATGGCTATTTAGGTTTACTGGAGGTAGTTACCAATATATGAATATACCTTTGCAGGAGCCTGAACACATCTAGAAAAATTCCCAGATACATTATGTCACTGTATTCAGTAGCAGACTACAGGTAGCTGGTAATTTAAGGTACAAATATATATTTAGATATATGTATATATATATATATATATATATATATATATATATATATATATATATATATATATATATATATATATATACAGCTTTATCTCCATATCATATATGTTATTTTTCCTGAGTCCTCATGGGAAAGCAAATGTTAATTTTCAGGAGCAATGTGTGCGATATTTGTTTCTGATGCAATACCAACAGAACACAACTATATTATCAACTTGTATTGCAATCCACAACCAATATGGAAGCCTTATACCTTCTTTTTTTTTGGCTTTTCCCGGTTAGAGGTCACCGCAGCAGATCACCTGTCCGCTCATGATTGGCAGTGGAGTTTTACGGTGTTGAGTTGCCAGCCTGTGGCCCAACCTTCCACAGAAGGCACACACATGTACGCACTCATGCCTAGGGCCAATTTAGAGTGTCCAATCCACCTACAGCATGTCTTTGGGATGTGGGAGGAAACCGGAGCACCCAGAGGACACCTACGTGACCACAGGGAGGACATGCAGACTCCGCACAGAAGGCACCCCAGCTGAGGATCAAGCCGGAGAACCTCTTGCTGTGAGGTCGCAACGCTAACTGCTGCACCACCGCAGCTGCCCATGGAAGTATTATACCCACCTACCTTAATAGAATTCCAGCAAAATAAAACGTGAATACCTTTCAATGTGAAATGTGTGCAAAAAGCATTTTTATCTCCTATGTATATCAAGCAATATCTGAGTCACCCTTTGATATCTTTCAGAAAATTATACAAGGGTACTTAGATACTACTTCACCAAAGACTGCCATTCTACGCATAAGAACTGAAATGAAAGTTCACTATATTTTGCACCTCTAAAGATTTAAAGAGATTTATAAAAGGCATAGTGTATCATGCATCCAGTGACTAGCCAGGATATATTTCTTCTGAAATTCAGATCACATATCTTCATAGTCAGTTAAAATATTGTTAACAGGTGTATATATTTATCCAGACAATGTAAGAGTAATGGCCTATGCAGTCAAACCATTAATGCATTAGTGGCCTTCTGCAGCTACAGTGCTTATGAGGTACTTACTAAATGAAAAAGTCATATGCTGGCCACAGCAGTTGTGTCCTGCAGACTGTCATCTGTTGTCCTTTGTATCCATGCCGTCACTAGTGAACATAATGTGGGTAGCATCAGAAAGAACTGCTAGAAATAAACTTTGAAATAACAATGGAATTGGACCACACTGGCAAAGCTCTGTGGGACTACACTGAGCAGTGTTTTGTGAACTGCCAAGCCACACAGATGACAGGTCAATGTATCAGCCTAAAATTTTGGGGGGACACATTACCTGGCCAGCATATCCTCTTCTTGTTAAATAAAGAGTTTTGCTCTGGCTGACTAAACTGTATGCATTCATGGCTATGTGTGAACTACATGTACCTAATTATTCTGTATGCATTCAAGGCTATGTGTGAACTACATGTACCTAATTATTCTGTATGCATTCAAGGCTATGTGTGAACTACATGTACCTAATTATTCTGTATGCATTCAAGGCTATGTGTGAACTACATGTACCTAATTATTCTGTATGCATTCAAGGCTATGTGTGAACTACATGTACCTAATTATTCTGTATGCATTCAAGGCTATGTGTGAACTACATGTACCTAATTATTCTGTATGCATTCAAGGCTATGTGTGAACTACATGTACCTAATTATTCTGTATGCATTCAAGGCTATGTGTGAACTACATGTACCTAATTATTCTGTATGCATTCAAGGCTATGTGTGAACTACATGTACCTAATTATTCTGTATGCATTCAAGGCTATGTGTGAACTACATGTACCTAATTATTCTGTATGCATTCAAGGCTATGTGTGAACTACATACTTCATGCCCTCCTTTTCAGGGGAATTGTTTTGCTACTCTGGCTTTCCAAATCACATGGTCTGAGACCAGCATTCCTTGCTTCTGTGCAACACACAATTTCAGTACTGCATAAGCCCTTTCCAAACCATGTGTATGGCATGTTGTAAAGGCAAGGAAAATACTGTTATTTAATGATTAACGTCAAAGAGGCATTTAAATGTAAGAGACATTTTATTATGTAACAGGATTACCTCTATGCAGGAAAGTAGCATGTGAAAAGCTAAGTAAGATTCCAGGCTACAGACAGAATCAAACATAGATTAGGGATATTATCATGTTTGACAGTATACTTGAGGTAGTAATGGTTACCTCAGCTTAAGAATTAGTGGAGATTTTGTTACCTACATACCAGGAAAATGGAACTATAAAGCGTACAAAGTGCATACCGATAAAGCTTGCTGTGGCTGAAAATAAAAACTAACATCTATAAAATATCATTTTATCAAGAATAATACTTCTGTTTTGCAAACAAAACACAAAAGCAGAATTTTAAATATGAGACAGAAATGCAGCCTAAACAAAATATGTATTGCTCTGTAAGCACATGAACTATTAAAAATGTTCATAATAGTTTAGTGCATAAGAATGGAGTAACGCAACTAATCCTAAAGCAGTTCCCAATGTTTTCAACAAATACTTTCTATCTGAAAATGTTGAGAAACAGGTATCTTACTTAAAGCCTAGAGAAAGTAGTTGAGTTTTCAGTTCTAATGATGCCATCAACGCATAACTGAAACAAGATGTACATCATCCCAGATTTCTAAGATAATTATCAGATGGATTAGTGGACAAGTGCACAAAATATAACTTTACATAAATATGCCTTTTCCTTTTTTTTGTTCCATGACATTAGGTCATGGCTATGAGGTCCCAACTGACATTCAACCCACCTTCTCTGTGGGAGGGTCACCTCTAACCAGGAGAGAATTCCTCTTTAGACATCCATCTTTAGGTGACAGTTGAAGATTGGGAAAGTAAAATTAGAACTGTTGCACTGAAGCTAAGCCAGGGTTTTGTATGCACTAATATCCTTTGTTAATGTGGTGCTGACATGTATTGCATCAACCTAAATACATATAAACAGTCTTGTACACACACACAAATGTGTATATATATATATATATATATATATATATATATATATATATATATATATATATATAGGTCCACTTTTTAATCTCGAAATACTGAAATCTCGAATTTCCGTATTTCTAGAACAGAATGTCGAAAGTGCTGTTATTTGAAATTGCACTTTGTTGAATCTCAGTTTCCAGAATTTGTGTTAGGTTTGCTGTGGTGGGTAATTTAGTGCGTTCTGTCTCTTTAAGGGTAATGTGATCTGGCGGCCGAAGTTTGTTTATGCACGAAGATGCATGTAGGTATTTAATTTTTAAGGGTTTTGGCAGACATTTGTTAATATTTAGTTTTGGTGGGGATTTGTAGGAGTAGGTGAGAGTGTATGTGTGTAAGTGTTGAATGTGGTGAGTTTTGTAAGTGTGTAGTGTGTGTTATTAGTGAGTGTAAATTTGATTGTCTGCAATGGAAGTGTAGAGCATGTAAGGGAAGGTTTGTCTTTTTTTTTCTCGAGTTAGTGCAACCTCAGAGTTGGTATATAGAAGTAGTGGGGGTAGGCAGCACAGAGGGGGCTTGCTCCCCTCCAGAAACATATGGTTGTGGTATTGTTTTGAGTTATTTATTGTTCGTGTATTGTTTTGGGGGGAAGGGTTGGATTTTTATTTGTGTTTTGTTATTTTCGATATTATCGTTCGTTATTTTATACTTTCGTGTTTGTGAGGTTTCGAGTTTCTAGTCTCGAAATACTGAAATTTGGGATTCCAGTATTTCGAGATTAGAAAGTGGACTTATATATATATATATATATATATATATATATTATATTATTTATTTATTTCAATTTGTTGACTGGGAGTGTCCGACTGGACGTAGGTCCATTTTCAGCGGAGGCCCGGGGAGAAAAGCTCCGCAGTTAAAATAAACAGACAGTATTTACATTGGATTACATAGTGATTAACAATTTACATAGCAATTACTTACAACATATTTACAGATGAAGAACATAGTACATCAGTAGACAACTATATATATCTATATATATCTATATATATATATATATATATATATATATATATATATATATATATGGGTCTATATCAGTTCACTGAAACAACTGAAGTTCGAACACCATATGTTCGAACTTCTAACCACGAAGTACAAAAACAGTGAAGTCTTAGAACAGTGATTTTTTTCCCAGGGAAAAAAATCGCTGTTCCAAGAAATACACACACAACACAAGCACACCAAAAAAACAGCAGTCCACACACAAACACTTAGAATCCTACATCTAACCCTACACTAAACTGTACATACACTACTATCTATCTACTTAACTCTAAACCTAAGGGCCGTCACTATTGCACACCCACCTCACCCGCACCCTAACCCGCACCCTAACGTCCACACAATCGCACACTTACCTGAACCCGACCCGTAACTTCCCACCACAGTCCTGATAATCACGAAGCCACAGAAACGACCCACCGAATTCTTTCCCTGGGAAAGAATTCCATGTTCCGCGGCTTCGCAATAATCAGTGTTTGAACTTCACAGTTCGAACATCTGGTGTTCGATCGTCAGTCATTTCGGCGGACTGATATAGACCCTATATATAGACCCTATATATATATATATATATATATATATATGTATATATATATATATATATATATATATATATATATATATATATATATATATATATATATATATATATATATATATCACACAGATTTCATATTTGATATATATATATCATAAACATATTTTATATATTACATATATGTGTGTGTTCTAAATTAGCATGACAATGTACACATTTGTGCTTAATGGTCTAGATACCTGGGACTAATTTATGGCCATCACTGTGCTGTGGTAGTGTTGACGCCTCACAGTAAGACGCTGTCCGGTTTGATTCTCAGCTAGGGCGTCTTCTGCATGGAGACATGCATGAATGGGTATACCTTCGTTGAAGGTTGTGCATCAGGGCTGGTAACCCGGCACGTAAAAATCAACTACCAATCATTAGCAGACCGGAGTTCCGCTGTGGCGACCCCTAACCGGGAAAAGCCGAAAGACACAAAAACAACAACTATGGAAGATCATCTCTGGAGAAAGACTACTGGCCTACGGCAGCCTGGTTGTCTCCTTAGCCAATATCTAGTACATCAGTGATCGAAACTCAGAAGTAGAATCACCAAGTATTGAACCGACAATGTAACAGCGACTATCAAGACTTGCTGCTTTACTTCTTCCCTGCACCCACACACATACCTCCTGCTACTTAAATGTATTATCTGGTTTTATCTCAGAAAAAGTCTGACTTTCCAAGAGTACAAATTACAAGTGGTTCACAGTTAATCCTATTACCAGCCCTTCCTTCTGCAGCTGACTGTCTAACACCTGAGTAGCTATTAAAACCTAAGTCACGCACTGCCACAGTTGATGCCATTCCCCTGCTCCAGCGTATTGTTCACATATATTTACATTTCTGAAGAAGAATATTAGGGGGTAGGATCAACAGCGTCTAATCAAATTCAGATGATATCTTATGAGATTCAGGAAGAAAAAAAAAAACTGACTGACTGCCAGTCGTCACATTCCTCACATTATTTTAGGGACTAGAATATTTGGTACCACTCTGGCAGCATGTTGAAATATGACTCTCCCAATGCTAAGGCAAAACTAGGTTTGGTCACTGAATCCCTTAAAGACACAGATACCCTTCAAGAGGATGTGAAACAAACAACTGGTGCCAGAACCACTGACTAAAACTCAGTGAGAAAAAATACATAATAGTACTCTTTAGAAGGCAGCCACCCCTGGAAATTACTACATTAATAATACACCCTTAAAAGTAGACCCACTGGCCAGGGATCTGCAAATGCATGTTGACAGTAACATTACTTTTGACCATAACATGTCTACTATGGTGAGAAAATCATTCCGCGTTTTACAGCTTATAAGTAAAGGTCCAAAGAGGTCATTGTTCCATTGTACTCAGTTCTCAACATACCACTCATCCTTTGGCAGGTACCTGACTAGGTACATGAGAGACCACAGAGGCTCTTCACAAAAAGAAAACAGAAAGTAAATAACAAGTCCTGTGCGGACCATCTCAGACCCTGTACTCTGTCTCCTACAGACTGTCGTGTGGTGATCTACACAGGCTGCAAGGCACCCTCTTATCCCACATTGATGGATTTGTTGCACATCTGCAAAACAAACAGCTTCAGAAATACCCATCCGAAGGGCCTAAACCTCAACTGTGATACAAACAGGACATATTAGAGGGACAGGTATATGCTACAAAGATACCCGTCTGAAGTAGGCTTTCTAGACATGTGAAGCAAAGCTCATTCCTAACCTTATTCAACTGTAACTTGAGCCAGTTGATGGGAAGTCTACTCCTAGTTTGGCACCTGTGTCCCTAACGGACAGGTGCAGCCTGTGAATGCTTCATATGTATAACCCTATATTGTAACGTAAAATTTATGGGTAGTAATATGTCAGCAATATTTTGGCAAATTTGGGGTAAGCTTGACTAGGCTAAAAATGGCTCTTGGACTGATAGCCTAGTAACCATGAGCCCATGTATGCCCACTGGAGATGAAGACTGTTTTCACTGGAAACTCATTCTGGTTAAGTGACTTGCTCAGAGTTATGTAGTAGGCAAATGGGGTGTGGGAATAAACCCTGGACTGCTGCAAAGTCTAAGTCCAGTAGCACTTTGTCTTAAAAATCTGTGCCAAAATTCAACATTTGATTTCTGTTTGAAAAAAAATTTCTTCCTGCATCAAGCTGATGTACAGGCTTTAATTAGTTTACTTGCTGTATATGCATGCAGATTTAAAAGTAAAGAATAAATAGTTTTCAAATAGTGGTTGATGAGTTAATGTTGACAGCAGGGACTTAGTATGACACAGGACTGCCTGACAGATGAGAAGCTCAACAATAATAAGCCGACGACCACCTACACCTAAGTAAGAATGATAAACAGGTGCTAGAAGGGGGAGGGGCTAGAAAACTATACGGAGCATGTAGTCCTTTAAAATGGAGATGGGGATTCATTACCACGGTTAAAATATAAGCACATATGGAGAAAGAGTGAAAGGCATAAAAAGGATGCCTCCATTGAAAAGGGGGCACTTCTGCCGTATCTGTGAAACTATCTGATCAATACAGTGACAAAAATAATCAATCAATTAATCAGTCAGTCAGTCAAATCAAAGAACCACATCTGTAGAGGTTTATTGTTACTCATTCTGTCTTTTATGGTTTGAGGGCACAAATAAAATTCAAAAGCTGTAAAATTTCTCTTTTTCTCCTAATGCATTCCAGGAACTCTGTTCGACTCATTATTCGAAAGGTCCAGTTTGCCCCTGAAAAATCTGGTCCACCACCCAAGACTGAAACTACACGGCAATTCATGATGTCAGACAAGCCCTTGCACCTGGAAGCATCTTTGGACAAAGAGGTGAGTAGAATTTCATCAGCTTGGGGTCCACAACATTCTGTTTTACCCTATGTTTCACAATTTCACACACTGCCAAACACAAGATTTTAAAAGAAAGATGAGACAGATACCTGAAAAAAGATTGCTGCAGGTATACGACCAATGTGTACACTTTGCATACATAAAGTAGCAAGTGACAAAGTATGCAGTATATCTGCTCTAAACTAGGGAATGTTATAATGCACCCCCCCCACATACACACACACACACACACACACACACACACACACACACACACACACACACACACACACACACACACTAACACAGTCATATGCATATATACACAAATGCAGAGGCAGAAAGACATAGTATCTCTCACATATACAGAAACTCAGATTTCCCACACTCGCATGCACACACACACACACACACACACACACACACACACACACACACACACACTAACACAGTCATATGCATATATACACAAATGCAGAGGCAGAAAGACATAGTATCTCTCACATATACAGAAACTCAGATTTCCCACACTCGCATACACACACACACACACACACACACACACACAGACATGCACACTGATACACATGCATACACAGAAAGTCACAAACTCACACATACAAACACACTAACATAGACTCGCTCAAATACACACACACACACACACACACACACACACACACACACACAGACAAAACATACACATGCATACAAAGAAAGTCACAATTTCGTAAATGTATAAACACTGACATAGACTCACATGTAATACACACAAATACAAATGCATATGCACAGACTCACAAACACAGTCATACACATACAAATGTATTCAGCTCTTTATTGACTATGCACAACTCAGCTATCTTTTTGAAATCAAATGAAGAAATACAAAAATATACCATCAGTAATATATATATATATATATATATATATATATATATATATATATATATTTATTATTATTTATTTATTTATTTATTTAAATTTGTTGACCGGGAGTATCCGACTGGACGTGGGTCCATTTTCAGCAGAGGCCCGGGGAGAAAAGCTCCACAGTAAAATAAACAGACAGTAGTTATATTGGATTACATAGCGATTAACAATTTAACATAGAAATTACTTACAACATATTTACAGATGAAGAACATAGTACATCAGTAGACAACTAGAATCTTTATCTGTGAAGTACATAACAGGCATTAACAAATGTAACAATGAGAAGTTCCTGCTGTATAATAAGTACTAGGCTTATGAGCATCTGAGCTTGCTATCATCAAGATAGTTAGTGGAGGTGAAAGAAAGGTAGTAGTTGGATGGGGTGGATGATATTAGAGTGGGAGTTGCAAGGGCATAGCCAGCATGTTTTAGGTGCGCTTTTAATAAAGTTTTGAAGTTGGTGCATGATGGCACGGAGGTAATTGTGGGTGGGAGTGAGTTCCATAATTTGGCTATGGCGCAAGAGAATAGTGCTTCACCAGCAGAGTTATTGGCTTTAGTGATCTGCAAGTGATTTTGTTGCTGGATCTTAGTGGTCTGGTGGTGCGATAGGGTTGGAGTAGATTCTGGAGGGATGGGACATTTAGTGGATGGTTTACTAGTTTGTGGGCGAGTGAGAGTTGATACCACTGAAGGAGGTGAGGGAGTTCAAGCCAGCCCAGTTCAGCAAGTGAGAGACAGTGGTGACTACGGTAGGATGCCCCTGTGGCGAATTTGGCGATTTTGTTGTAGCAGGTCTCTAGCTTGTTTAGATCGCATTGCCTTAGGTTGGTATATACTGGAGAGGCATAAAGTAGGGTGGAGATAAGGTGGGAATTTGCTATTGAAATCTTTGCTGCTTTGGTGAGAAATTGTTTATTTCTGTATAATGCTCCTAGTTTTTTGTAGACTTTTTTTATGGTCATGGATATGTGAATGTCAAATTTTAGTTTATTGTCTATTTCCACTCCAAGCAATTTGGTGTGTTCAGTTGGGTATATAGTGGTGTTGTCTTTTGCTGTGATGTTAAAGTGAGAGTTGTTTTGAGTATGTTTGGTGGGTTGGAAGATGAGTAGTTTAGTTTTGTTTGGGTTGAGTATTAATTGGGCATCGGATAACCATGTTTCAACAGAGGAAAAGGCTTCCTGTGTGACTTTTTGCAGTTTGGGTAGGGACAGGGCTGAGCAGATGATGGTCGAGTCATCTGCGTATTGGATGAGTGTGCCATGTTTGATATATAAAAAAAAAAAAAAAAAAAAATATATATATATATATATATATATATATATATATATGTGTATATGTTGTTCACTGATGCGAGACACATGAAATGCAAAGTATTAAAGCTCTTCCCCATACACATACAGACACACAGATATACATATACACACACACACACGCACACACAAACAAACACACACACACACACACACACACACACACACACACGTGCGAGCGTACGCACACACACACACACATGCACACACACACAAATCACTTTCCAGCCAGCAGTTTGTACAACTCAACTTATGATCACAGGCAGCCCTACAATATATTCAGCAGCTCCTTTAAGTTAATTTTTAATTCATTAATGAAAAGGAATCTGTTTGATATTACTCTGTATCTTGCCTAAGTGTCAGCAATGTATTATCTAAGACTTGACTATGGATTATTACTGGATTGCTCTTCTGAACTGCTGCTATGTTTAGCTACTATATTAGCGCTGGATAAGCCAAAGGTTTATTGCGGATTAGAGAAAATCCACCTCCATCCTATTAGTTGCCTGTTATGAAATGCTTTGAATGTAGAGATCAGGTGACACCATGACAAGTGTCAATTTTGGTAAGTCGTAATGCAGATCAGAGAAGTAATAACAGGCCTTTCCACTTTGCGTGTCTGGCTGCCGAATGTGAAGGGAAAAGGCAGTGTGTGAACTGCATCAGCAGTGCCCTGCAGTAACAGCAACCTGCTCTGGGATTTGACAGGACTTGTTTGGCTGCAAAAATAGAACAGAACAGAAAGTAACTGGTAGATCCTGAAGGAAAAAACAGGGGTTAAAAAACTGAAAAAAAACCCATTTTTATAGTGTTGTTAGAATAGTATATTAAAATATCTAAATAATGTTTTGCTGAATTAAACTGGAAGCTTATTTAAAAAAAATCAGTAAAATGTATATTTCACTTAGAAAGAGAATGCCTACAGTGTTAGGATAAAAGATGTTATTCTTCCTTCAGCATACGTGTCTTACTAGACATAATCTGCAGATGTCAGTGTGTGTGTGTGTGTGTGTGTGTGTGTGTGTGTGTGTGTGTGTGTGTGTGTGTGTGTGTGTGTGCGCGTAGCTGAGAAGAAGGATGAATGAAAAATACATGTATGTAGCCAGTGGAAAAATAAAACAGAGAGACAGAAGCAAATGCATAAAATGTTGCAATGTATTCTTTCACTGGCATTATAAACAGAAATCCTATTTCCATACAAAGATTCTATACCGAGATGTATATGGCTCTGCTTGTTCTCAGGTTTTTCTGCCCCTATCACATTGGGAAACCAGTCTGGCCTAGCCTCCCTCCATGCTTTTTAAAGATGAAGGAAGATGCTGTGAAATCTGGTTTACATATTGCACTATTTTAAAGAAAAGTGAGAAAAGCATTCATTTCATATGTGGGATGTGTACCCCCAGCATTCACTGCCCATCTAGACCCTTTAATTGTAATGTATTTTTCAAATGCTACATTCGTTTTACATCTGTTTGTTAATACTATGCATTTTTTAATATTCTCTTTATTGCAAATTTTCAGTAAATACATTTACATGAATGTCTACAAAAAAGAAAAGTACAGAAAGAGAAAAAAAAAAAAAAAAAGAAAAGAAAACATTACAAAACCATTGAGTATTTACATAAAGGACATGTACACCAAACAGAAACTATATACAGTCATACATTGCCCAGAACAAGCTATATACATCATGAACAACATGGTAGAATCTCATGGTATCTACGAAAGGAAAGTATTCATTTTAATATATGATCAGATAAAAACTATGCATGCATTTCTACTCCAAGTACTTACTCATCCTAAACAAACAAAAGATCAAATCTTCCCTGTATTGATTTGATGATTATTTCTTTGTACATTTGTAGGAAGTGACAGAAATAGAAAGAATAATAGAATTTATAACATTCCAGAACAAATCAAACCTGCAACCTCTTTCAAATGATGTATATACGCGCACACACACACACACACACACACACACACACACACACACACACACACACGCACGCATGCACATACACACACACACACACACACGCACGCACGCACACACACACATGCACACCAAAATGTTTTCACTTAATAAAACATATGGTCTTAGCAGAAAACACTTAAAAAATATAATAAAATTTGTCAGCAAGAATGGGTTTGATCATATTTGATTTTTAGCAAAAGATCCAGAGTAGCATAACTCTGCTACTGACCACAACTTTGCAATATAACAATCTCACAAAGGTGTCATTTCCATTTTTTTCTCTACAAATATTTTGGTGATTCCCCATCAGATGGTACTAGGATCATTTAACTGAATGACTTTCATGAAAGGTACTTAGAGAGAAATGTCAGTCTTCTAAGGACTATAGCAATCTGCATGACGTGTATCTGATCAGGAATGCAGAAGTGCTTAGTTTTTAAGTTAAACAAAATCAGCACTCTTATGATTAACAAAAATACTACACAGAAATGTAACTTACTGTGTTGCCTAAATAGTCAGTATTGGACTGTCATTAGACTCAAACCTCACCATTTCTGGAACACTCCCTTCCAAAGAGGCAACATTCATCTGTTAAAGGTATTCTGTAGTGTTTGACACTGACAATATTTAAAGCCAGATCACATATTTTTGCTGTTTCTAAAATATTGAGATACTATGTTAATATAACATAAAGCAGGCCAACAGAAGGAAACGGAGCTATCTGGAATTTCTGAAGCTGCTGCTACCATGGGGGTATCTGGCTTGCCAAAATATTGCAGCTTGACCCAGGCAGCGGTCCCTTCCACTGTCCTGCTCTTGCTTATAGTGGCTCAATTTTTTTAAAGGATTAATTTCTTTCATAATGTTATAGCCATACTAGCATCTCATTCCATCTTTCTGTGACTTTATTTATGAAGTATTTCCTTACATTTGAGTTAAAATGGGGTCCTGTAATTTGGCAGTCATGTTACATCCTGCCTGTCCTGTAAACCTTAATCCCATCATGCATTCCTTTTAATAATTTAAATGTACATATTAAGTCTCTCTCTCTTTCTCTCTTCCATCTGCACTGCAGTAGAATGAAGTCAAACCCCCTAATCCAGTCTTCACACTCCTTTTTCTCTACCCTACACTGTCCTGATTGCCATTCATTGTACTTCCTCCAGTAGTATAATGTATTTCCCTCTGTAAAGCCCCCAGCACAGTATGTAATATTCCAGCTCTGGTCTTACAGAAACTTGATAAAAGGGTATCCTCCCCTTCTTATATCTCGCTGAGAGAGGGGGTATCATCACCTTATTTCTTGATGTCACACCCAAAAATATGTACCCTGATATTTGCTTCCTCCTGCTGTTGTCCTCTTGCAGTAAACCCTGCAGTTCACACTTTCTGTAATAATATGTTAAATAAATAAATAATCCCCCCAAATCTTTCTCTTGTTCTGGGTATTTGAAGCTGTCCCCCAGAAGCGCATATTGCACCCTGAAGCATCCTTTTCCAGATGCAGCTCATTGCGCTTGGAATGCCTGAAGAAGAGCTGATACCACTCAGTAGTTGTTTTTAGAACTTTCACATCACTTGTCAGGCTTACAACCTGATCAGATACAATACCCACCCAAATTTTAATGTCAATGTATAAAGATGAATCCAATTTTTCTATGCTCTGTGTGAAATTAGACTCTTCTGAACACCTATTGTCACTACCCTCCCAGCTCATCTCTTTTTCTTGTCCTCTAACCACTATGCTACTTACTTTGCTTAATAACTCCTTCTAACCCCCCCACCCCATTTTTGCAGGAAGCTGGCAGTGGATTGACCCAAAGGTTCTGCTGAAGCATTGATAAATCCTGTTTACAAGTTTAGTCAAAGAATTTGGTTAGGCTAATATGATAGGACCTTCTTGCTGTGAATCCATGAGGGGAATTCATTACCAAACCTCTCTGCTTGAGGAACATTCTACATCTGCTGAATCCTTGATAAATCCTGTTTACAAGTTTGCATCAGTTAACCTCTCTGGCATCTTAGTCACAGAATTTGATGAGGCTAATATGATAGGACCTTCTTGCTGTGAATCCATAAGGGAAATTCATTACCAGACCTCTCTGCTTGAGGAACGTTCTACATCTTCACTTCACACATCCTCCAATGTTTTCATAACTACCATCCTCAGGATCCCTGGCTGATAAGTTCTGGTACTCCGCATTGCTCTGCCTTTCTAGCCAGAGAGTACAACAGTCTGTTTCCAAACTCCCAGGACTAGTCCCATTCCTCAAAAGGCTGTTAAAGAGCTTTACCAGAGGTTCAATAGTATTCAAGCAGCTTTTTCAGGATCTCGGGTGGAATAAGCACCATGTCCAAGAAACTTCTCCTCCATTAGTGCCCGTAACCCCTTCCTCACTCCCTTGGCTATGACAACCTATTAGCAGAGGATGAATCTGTGGTTGTCATGAATTTTTGTTTTATAGTTTTTCTGTCTCATATAAAAAAATAAATGACCATCATAATTGATCCCTCAGCACCAATGACCCCTGATGCAGATGGTATTTGTGAGACTGCCACTATACCTCCTACACAGACTTACATCCACTTTGATCCTCCCTATTCCCACTTCAGTGTTTCATTTGCCATGTCATTCTTTCCCACTTGGACCGATAAATTTGATGGTTATATAGACAATGATATAGGTACAGATATATTAGTGCCCTTTCTTTTCCCAACAATTTTGGCAATTAACTGCTGAGGGTTAATTCTGAAACCATTTCCACCTGTTCAAGCTAACCCTGACACCCTTTTCTCCACTTAATAACCAAGTCCCCTACTACCAGGACCCCCTCTGTTCCATCTCAGCTAAGCCTTCTTGCCCCCTGTGACTGCTCTTTTCCTTCTCTTCATAATAAATCTCTGTCCTTCTCTGTCTGTCCTCTTCCCTCCTGCTCTTTCTCCAATGCCCCCTCATGCCTGGCCTTCTTTAATTTCACCACCCTATTTTATCTTCCTGTGTCTGCCGGCTCTATGCCAGCTCCTGTCCCCCACCTCTCTCTTTGCTCTCCCCATTCTCCTTCTTGTCTACCCCCTCATTCGTACTTGCTCCCCTGTCTACTTATGCCCAAGTTCTACTCTTTTCATCTTGTCCCCTTTCATACCTTATCCTGTCTCCTGCAATCTGTTATCAGCCTTGCTAGGTCCCTACTCTACTAAATAGGATCACGGGAGTTCCAAGGTAACTGAACTGTTAGGCCATTTACACTTTGCCAGTACCCGCCCTTAGGCACTGCGTCTCTTCTCAAGAAGGCCAAGGCAGTCATACCAGAAGGGAGTTTATGAATGCCCATCCAGTTGTTCAGCTCCTTTTTAAAGGCAGACAATGTGTCACAATACTTAACTTAAAGAGGGAGTTTGTGCCAGAGAAGGGGTAGGTGCTGCGTAACAAATCTATCCCTCCTCCTTGTCTTATTAATTTGCTGATGTAGATTTAGATCTCTGCCCCTAGTGTTACCTGGAATGTTTGGGATCACAATGGAGATCTACACCCCTCACTATCAAGAAGATAAAACACCCACCCCCCACCTGAAATAAAAAACCCACAGTAAGGACTGAAATAAAAAACAAAAAAAAGAACTAAGACTAGTGTGGTCTCCACTTCTAAGAAGGCTGTGGGCGAAAAATCTAGCCCAAGCCTTGAAACTTTCAAAGACCCACACTTATAAACCTACAGCAGGCAAAAGCAAACAAAATCAGCACCTGCACCAAATGCACAAAATCAAAAACAAAGAAGCCCCCAACCTGGTGCAAACCCCAGCCAAAAGGCACCCCCTCAAAAAAGAGGACACTACAAGACAAAAGGAAAAGCTTAAGGTAAAGACACCCTTGATAAAAATAAAAAAAACCATAAAGACTCTTAAACTCATAAGAGAAAAAAAAAAATCCAAAAAAAAAAAAATAGAAAAATAAAGAAAATCATAAAAAGACAATCATAAGGCCTTCTTTAGCTATGTTAGAAACCTGGGAAAGATAAGAAGATATTAAAAGAAATAAAAGAGATTTGATATCTGACATAAAGACAGACACAGCTGGCACAATACTGTCGGGTTAGTTCCCAACCCCTCCCCTCCCCCCCCCAAGATACAGAGCGACATATACCCGACCCAATCCAGTCCAGCCCAAGTGAGAACTGCTCTCTCAAAAGAAAAACAACAGCGTGCAAGCATGGGATGCATGTCCGGCATGGGCTCTGTGGCTGCTAATAGACAGAAATTAAACCCACAGCTAGGACAGCTGTTGAAAACAACGATCTTACCTCTGGATGTGTAGGGCAGGGAGTGGCTGCCTGCAAAGCAAACCACCACACCTGTGGGCCTCCACACACCTACCACAACCACCGACCTGAGAAATTATTGGCTGCAGCTCAAAGCCATGGAGAGGATCATAATGGACCTCATAAATAATAAATAAAGACATAGGGAATTTGACTTTGGATCTGCAGCATTTTTTGGCTTTTTTCAATGGCAGATCATGCCTTTAAACTTGGTTGACTTTTTCGAGCATCACCAGCCATTGAGATGAGGAAAGGCAACAGCCTCCCTCGATCTGGCGATCTGGATAAGGCCTTAATACCAATACCATATCATTGATTGAAAAACTCATCAAAATAAAATGTCCATACATCACAAGATGGGTTGCAAACTGGCACTGGCAAACTGACACAGTGACAGAACCCACAGGGTCAAAGCTGCTCAAGCTTCAAAAGCCTGGTGTAGTGTCGTCCCAGTCACTCAGTCCAGCCTGCCCCTCTTGTTTTGCATCTACTTTTCAAAAGTGGGAGGTTACAGGAGACAGGTTATGTGAGACACAGGCAATGCAGCAGATGACAAACTTTGACACATAGTAGAAACAACATTGACACAGATATCCTTCAGAGAATGGATAACAGCAGGATAACTGAGCCAGAGCCATGGCCCAAAATGCAATGCCAAAAATGCTGAAAATACCCTAAATACCCTTACAAGGTTACCTAAGGTTAAAATAGTGGCAAAAAACTGAGCACAGAAGAAGTCATCAGGGAGTTGGGGACCCAGGTTGATTGTAGTCTGTCATTCGACACCCCATGTAGTAAAGTAGTTAGGAGAAGACCTTCTACATTGCCCACCTTATCATGAAGGATCTCATCTAGATCAAGGGAGGTCATAGTCTCCTTTACTCATCACTCATCAGACCAATGATTGAGTACAATGCCCCATTGTAAATGTATCTGACCCGACACTTGCAGCAGCTGGAGAGGCCACAAAAGCAAAAGGAAAAAGGTCTCAAAAGTCTCAAAATGCTGTCCGACTGAAGCTGACTGAAAGAACTCCAGCTCTATTTTGCTTGCTCAGAGGTGAGAGGTGACCTTTAAACATAAACATACAAGGCCAACATTTGATGAATATGATGAATATGCAAAATCTAGATCCAAAAAATATCCATCCCGGAGACAAAAGCAACAAAAACTTAGCATTAATAGGGCGTGCTGGAGGATAGATTCATCACCAAAGACTCCCTAAAGAGCTGGATGCTGTGGGAACACATACTCCCAGAGCACCCTGGCAGAGCCTTCCTCAAGAAATCTTGACCAATGGATGATGGATGAGAGGAGAATATACCCCCCCAGGGACCTCTCCAGTGTCACTGCACAGAACAAAAATAATGAAAAATAATCCCCATAGTTCCCTAAAGGTAAAGCCACAAAAAAGCGATGCTAGGCTTGTAAATGCCCTCGGGCAGATAGCCTAGTATGAACCTATGAACCTATGAACCTATGAAGTATAAGTACTGGATGACTGGATCCCTTATAGCCCTATAAGATAGGCACAAATCACCCCTAAGGCATCTATATGACACTGTGGCTCTCTTGGTAATTCAAGTCTCTTAAGCCCTGATCTTTTTAGTTACAAACCCCTGGGGTCTTTCTAATTGCTTGATTTGCTTCATAAGAGATATCCCAAAGAGAGTGTTGCAGTCAGTGATGGGTCTTATCAGTGCGGAGTACAAAGGGATGAGGAGTTCTGATCCAGAAGAAATGCATTTAGCAATAAGTTGCACAAGGTAAAAAAAAAATCCTAACCACTGTTGCAACATGACGGCCAAATGTGATATCCACCCAAGTACTTAGGTCTCTCATAACATTTTCATTTTGAAATAGTATGTTATCAGTGCTGTAAACAGGAGCTGGGATCCTTATCAAATGCTACAATGTTGCACTTTTTGCATTGAGTCTGATCACAATTTTAGTACTTTACTGTTGACAAGTGTAAGGTCCTGTTGGTGTGCATATATGATAGAGGGGGACTTGATGAAATCTCCTAGCTTGCAATCATCTGCAAACTATGTTGTCCAGAGAGTATTATTTGATAAGTGAAGATCGAAGAAGTAAATATTAAGCAGCAGAGGTCCCAGAAATTATACCTGCAGAACTCCACTGGTCGCCTTCATGCTCTCAGAGAATGCACCCTCCCCCCACCTGTCATTGCTTGAGTTCTGTCTCTAAGCCAGTTAGCTATTCAATTCACCTAACATTAAACAGGTCAGTTTGGACGTCCTTCAATTTGTATATTGTATTTGCATATGGTATGGTATCAAGTCCTTGGGGAGGTCAAGACAAGTTACACTGGGTGGACAGCTAGTCCACAATCTACAGCCTGAGTAACTATCCCTCAGAAGTTCACAAAATTCATTAAACATGATCTACCCTTGACAAAATCAAATTGCCAGGTAGGGGGTCAGGTCTGATAAGATTTTTGATACCATAGTTAATTAAGTCACTTATGATACATTCCATGGCTTTGCATACAAAACTCATTAGGCTCATGGGTCTGTAATTCCTGTGGCCTGAGGTGAGGCCACCCTTGTGGAATGGTAACACAATAGCTGTGTACCAATCCCATGGAGCAGAGAGAGTTGACAGGCGCAGATTGAACAGTTTGAGGAGTGGCTCCACCAATGCTTGCTTAGTGCTATTAATTATTGTCATATCTCAAGGACAAGGTATTCTTTGTTTTGGAGCGTACCATCAGTACATGTTCTTTCGTAATGGTTGGTGGCTTGATTCCATCAGGGATAAGTGAGTTTGGAATGGATGCCTCATAGGTTCATAGGTGTATACTAGGCTAATGACCACTAGAGCCCTTAAAAGTCGAGCTGTGCAACCGAAATGTGACTCACAAATTTGATTTATATAATTTCCATGATAATTCTTTCCATGCTTTGCAAATAAAAATATTCAGACTAATTGTCTGTAGTTTTCAGGAGCTGCTGAAGGTCTTCCCTTATGAAGGGGGATGACTGTCACAGTCCTTCATTCATGTGACACAAACCTTGTTTTAAGACTATAGTTAAATAATGACTCCAGGCGTACTGATAAGTTGTATTTCAGACTGTTTAAGAGGCATCCTGGGATGTTACCAAGGGCCATTGAGACCATGTTCAAGCCTTTAGCTAGCACAGCCAATATGTCCTCCCTAGTTATAGCTGAAGGGTTTATATTTGAGGGTATTTTTTGGGGGGATGGTTGAGGGTGAGATGGAGTTAAAGTTGAAACAGAATTTGCCCTCTAACAGGTTCACTATATTGCCAGGCTTGGTGAATGTGGCACCATTAACCATCAGTTCAGCACATTGCTGTGTGCTGCCCTTGAGTTTTCTAACAAAACTGAAGAAGTTCTTATGGTTATCTTTCACTTGGGAGGTTATCTTAACCTCAAAGATGGCTCTTCTTGACCTAACTAGCCCTCTTAGTTGACTGTTTAATTTGATGACAGAGTTTTTATTTTTATAGGAATTACCCTTCCTAATTTTGGAAATATTTTTTTTCCTTTTGTTATTTATCCTGTTTAATTTGGGATACCACCAGGACAGTTTGTTTCTAGGGCAAGTCCTGGGCTTACTTCTGGTAGGTGCGACAGCCTCTATGCTGCCATTGACATGGTTGTAGAGTTTCTGAGAGCAGTTCAGCGTTGACTGCTGTATTCTCAGGGATTGGATGGGCACTGAATTTTGACAAGCCATCACTTAATAAAAGGTAATTATCTTTGGAATAGTTGCTAACTGTTATTAGTTTTAATGGGATTATAGAGTTGATTTTGATTTTGAAGGAGACAAATTTATGGTTGGACCTTATCAGGGAGGGTGAAACCTTGGGGGGGGGCAGCATTCTCCCATATTTGGAAGGCTAAGGTCCAGTATGTTGAAGCCTCTACTGGGTGTATTCATTCTTTGGTCAAAGGTATTTGTATTTACAAAGTCCAGAAATCTCTGTGCCTATAGATTTGAGGTTGCATAGGAGTCACAATTTATACATGATGGTTAATTATAGTCTTCCATGACTAGGGTTTTAGGTTAGATGGTATTTGTCTTTGGTAGGTCCAAGTATGCATTGGGACATAGTAAGTGATCTATAGCTGGCTAGGATGTGGTACAGGATTTTGTCTATGGTGATTTGCACATGTACAAACTCCAGCACATCATCTTGTCTGACCACCCTAGTGGTATGCTGGATCATGTTGTACATTGAGACACCTCCACCTTTAGCACTTGTCTGTAAAGCTACTGGTCTAAAAGTATGTAAGGCACTGAAACCTTGCATGGACAGGTTACTCTCTGCCACTTTAAACTGTATCTCAGTAACTGCTCACATCTATATTCTCGAGCATGAGGAGGGCTTGGAGGGAGTGTAGTTTTTTTAGGCTCCTGGCATTGAGCAGGAACACAAAGAGATTCATTTGGGTTGATTTTGCTAAATCAGTAGGTTTGTCGATTTAGCATTGCCTAAAAAATGGTACTAAGGGGTTGGATAAAGTTTTAGCCAATTTTCAAAAGCCTAGAGAGGAAATGTGCAGACCATCCATGACAAAGCTGTTAACCTTGTCCTCCCAAGGTAACAAACATTGGCTCCTCTTAGGATTACACCAGAAAGACATACAGTTATTGACGTTAAAAATGGTAATATGCTGGTCACTGCTAGGTTCATACCAGCCTGGGACACATAGTGTGAGAGCTCCATAATGTCTCTCTTGATATAGTCCAGGGAGGTACAGCTCTGGTCATTAACACCTACATGGACTATGATGGAATGAAAATGGTACCTGTGGTGTAATGATGTGAGCGCTTATGATATTTGGCTGATCCTGGCTCCAGATAAACAACTAACAGTTATTGTCTCCTTGTTTAGCCTGGTTAGAGGGGCGTCAGTATATCTTACAATGGAGTCCCCTATGATGACAGTCCTTAGAACTTGCCTTAGGGGCTTAGTATTGGGTGCTCCACTGAGAGTGACTGTACGTCATGTTAGGTTTTGTTTTTTCTGAGTGCCTTTGGGCTTGCTGAGGCATAGCTTTGACAATGCGTGGTCTAGGCAAACTCTGTTGTTTGGGAAAATTGCTTTTAAGTGCCTCAGCATATGTTTGTCTATGTGTGTGCTGTGTGCTATGTGAGTGTTGTTTGTGTGGATTCAACAACATGATGTGCACTTGTATGCAAGAGTTTAGCCACCAGTGTCATTGTGTAAGTACACCTCTCACATAGTGTGTCTGCATCGGTAAACATGAGACAGTTGCTACATTGCCTCACAATAACCATATCCACCAAGCTGGCTACAGAGAAGTTAGGAAATTGCATATCCATACTATGCAGTCCTTTGACTGGTGATCTACAAGGGGGTAGTGTATTGGGGTTAGAAGAGTATTAAGGGTGCATTATTGGTGCAGACTAATAAGGATGCTTTACTGGGGCAGATTACACTTGAAAGTACTCAGTTCTACTAACTTTAATGTTTACACAATACTGACCTACTAAATCTGTAGGTATTTACACTTGATGCCCAACTAGCTGCTTTAAGTTTGCTGGCATACAAGGTATTTGTTCTATACTACTGCTTTACACGGTACAGTTTTATGATCAGTTCTACAGGGAAAATTTGCTTTCTGTATATTTGCTACTGTACAGGGCACTGCTAATCCATACAGATATATAAAGTTTATAGCAGCACAGAAAAAAACAGGAAACTAACTAATGCAACCTCTGGACAATAAAATGAGTACAATACGAGTCATTTTGTATATTTCCCAACTCAGGCAGAACAGACAAACACCTCCTGCCCTGAGATGAATAAACCCGCTCTTCCTAATGTAAAAACACAGTAGAAGAGACCCCACAAGTGCAATGCTACCATAATCCAATTAAACAGTTAGCTGGAAATCCCTTCATGAGTGAAGTTGGCAGTAACTTTATTTGCTAGAATGTTAGCAAAGTCCACTAGATCAGACTGGATAGTGCCACTGTGAGTAAGTTTGATACAATGGTACATGTCATTTCTGGTAGTTGGTGCAGAGGTTAAGGTTGTGAGCTCTAATTCCTATGGTACAGGGTTTGATTCCCTCAGCCCTTGTTTGCCTATTGTATGACCTTAAACAAGTTACTTAACCAGACACTGTTCCTGGAAAGGACCTTTTTGTCCAGCTGGCTTACTAGTTAACAAATGGGTGTTAATGTTTTTTTGTCTGGCAGATGGCATATAGATTAAGGGCTGTGAGCTGTAGTTCCTGTGGCACAGGGTTTGAGTCCCTCGGGCCTCTTTTGTCTGTTGTCTGACCTTGAACAAGTCACTTAATCAAAAAGTTCTTAGGGACAACTGGGAATGTGGATTTGCCTCCTCAATGGTCCCCTGGACTGCAAACCTTATAACTACCTATGAACCTATTTCTTATTTTTCTGACATAAATAAATAAATCTCTGTGGCTGTCTTTAGCTTATGTGGTTAGTCTAAGTTCATGGGAGCTTTTGCTTTCCTTATGTCCTTTTTTAATTTCTTATCTAGCTGTTTGATTACCTCCATAATTTAGGGGTCATTTGTTCAGTTACAGAATTTTAGGAGTTTCTTCCTTTTTTAAATGGATTATTAATACTTGTGTTATAAATGTAGTAATTAGATCTTACCAACAATAAAATTAAAATGCACAAACTATAAAATGTAATCAACATTTGCTTACACTTTCACAAACAAACAAAAAACTACAATAACTAAAGATATTTATAATGGTGTCTATAAAATACAATTCATACAGTCCTCTTCATCATTTTTAACTTAATTTTAATGTCATATTTATCTAAACAGTCCTTACATTTTAACCACGTATTATAGTATGAAGTATATTTATTAGTCCTCATTTTAATCGTTGCCAATTCATATTGACAAATATCAACAGCAATATTGTTAAAGTTCTTTAAAGTATGAGTAGAGTCTTTCTTCCAATTCATAGTGATGATCTTTCTTGCGATGGCTAAAATACTCCAAAGAATAATTATTTTGAATAATTTCAGCAGGAACTGGTGTGTTAAATAAAACCAAGGATTTAGACAAATTAAATGAATCATTTAAAACAGCTTGTAACAGAAAATCTGTACTTTTCCAGCAAAGTTTTATAATTTCAAAATCATAAAACATATGATCTCAATCAGCCTTTAATTGAGAACTACATCTTCAACATATTGTCTCTTTTTATATATTAGTTCAATTGTATTATGTGATAAATGTTCTATGAAAAAAGTCCATGTAAATAATCTCCATTGTAAAGAAACAGTCGTTCTATTTGCATACATTAATAGTAACTTTTTTATTTTCTTCACTTAGATAATTTTTATTTCTAAGTGAAAAATAATTTCAGTATTTTTTATAATTTTGTAACTTTCATTATTTTATATAATGTTGATAAATAAAATTTTCCATATATATTATCATCTGATGTAAACAGAAATTCAGTGAATATAGGGATTTTATTTTTTACTGATCTTCTTCTTCTTTCGACTTTTCCCAGTTAGGGGTCACCACAGCAGATCACCTGTCTGCTCATGACTTGCAGTGGAGTTTTACAATGTCGAGTTGCCAGCCCGGTGCCCAACCTTCCACAGAAGGCACACACACACACACACTCACACCTAGGACCAATTTAGAGTGTCCAATCCACCTACAGCATGTCTTTGGGATGTGGGAGGAAACCGGAGCACCCGGTGGAAACCCATGCAACCACAGGGAGGACATGAAAACTCCACACAGAAGGCACCCCAGCCGAGGATCAAACCGGAGAACCTCTTGCTGTGAGGCGGCAATGCTAACTGCTGCACCACTGCGGTACATTAAATCAATTTTATTACTAATAGATTGTTGACAGTTTTTATGCCTAACCACCTTTCTTTATCCATTTCATATATTTTTTAAATATATTCCTTGGAATATATTTTTCCTCTATCTATAAAATGATGCCATAAATTAAATCTTTATTCTTTAAATGCATACAAGAAAAATTGGTGGAATGCACACAATTTTAGTATATGCTATGGGAAACATTGTAAAAAGCTATGGTTTATAGTCTGGGTTTTTATAAACAATTTTTTCAATAAATTTAAAAGGATGTTAGTATAACAAGAGTTTATTTTCCTACTTTTACTTTCAGTAAAAAAATCTTTATCAACTATTGAAAGTAAAAGTAGGAAAATAAACTCTTGTTATACTATCAGAGAGGGTTCTGTAACCCACAGTGATCTCAGAGTTAATCCTATTTAGCATTACTTGATTCTCTATATGCACTGCTTGATGATCTCAATGTATCTGTCTCAAGGAAATGTGGTCCATAACAAATATGAATGCCCCACTGCAGTTTCAATCAGGTATAAATTAGTGGTAAGCACAAAACCCAGGTATTGAGGGGGTGCTCTCTGTGCACCTCAACCAGGTCTTCATAATAACACAAACATGGATATGCAGGTCCAAATGTAGGAGGGCCTCAAGGTCCAAAGGTTTGCTGTATAGACTTCAAGCATTAATTAGAGCCACCTTGATATAGTCTAGAGGTAGATTTGTTTTGGAAGTTAAGTCGAGATGTCTATCAGCTGGATCCTGCCTATAAAATCCACAAGGGGGGCAGAAAATTCCTTTGCTAGTATGAAGAAGCCTTGGAATGAGAGATGTGACCAAGTTTGGCAAAGCAAGAATGGTTGTTAATCATCTAATCCCATGTTGATACATAATAGATCCTCTTAGAATAACACCAAGTGTTTAGCCCATTGTTAAAGCCCATCATTGTTCCTTTAATCCTTGGTATCATTTTTGTGATGGAAGGATTCCACCCAACACTGGTCAATTTTCTATATTTGGAACATGAGCAGAGAACTCAGTTATTTCTCTCTTTCTCTCTCCCTCTCTCACTCTCTCGATATTATTCAGGGTGTTGAGCACCAGATAATTTACCCCATTATGGGCCACCAACATGCCGTAATCATATTTGCCTGGCTTAAAGGTTACAAGAGCCCTTGTAACATCAGCATCTTGGCCCCTAAGAGTCAGATCACTATCATCCTGCCTTTATCCAGCCTCATGAATGTAGACTACATATGTCTAAGTATGGTGTCACATGTCACTAGTACATTTCTACTTATATTTGAAGATTGGTGTAATTAGCCTAGTATGTGTTGTTTCGTGGTGACTCTGCTATGTTGGATTAATCAGTGTTGCAGTGCCAGTTTACACTCAGTCTTGCACTAACTAGTCCATTGTTAAGGTTTCAAAGAGCAAATTTGAAACTGAAAGTGTCTATATGTGAGTCAATTACAGCACTGTGCACCTCAGCCCAATTATTATTAAGCTAAGGAGATAAAGTAAAAGAACCAATAGGAAGGCAGCTAAAACTCCAGCCAGTAATGTCCATCCTTTAGAAACAGTAGTAAATTATTCCCTGCCATTAAATAACCATTACTGCTCTTGGCAAATTTATACCCTAACCACAAATACAAGTAAAACTGTAATTTAATCTAAGAATAAAAGTAAATGTAGGAAAAAAGAGTGGAAAGTCACAGGGGGAAATACTTTATTTAGCAAAATGGGGATGCTATCAAATGATAAAAAGGAAGGATCTATTAATTAGACAAACAGCCAGGCTACTGTAAAATGCACAATAAGTGATAAACAGGTGAGAAATAGAGACAGTAGCAGGAAGAACACTGATTTTTCTATAGGGAGGTGCAAACGCCAACCTACTGCGCTTTCTATGTCCAAGAGTCTCATTTGAAGCTTCACAGTTCTGCTGTACACCTCACATTCTGCTGTACACCTCACATTCTGCCTCCTCAAACCACCCTGACACACAAGTTGAACACCTAACCTACTTCTTTGTTCCCTGTCTTCCAGTTTGCTTCTTTGGTTTCCCACTGTCTCATTCTTTTTCTCACTTAGATTCCATTCATCCTTACATCTTTGTGCATCTTTAAAAAGTTGATTTCCTTTCTTCCTTCTCTTCTCTTATCCCTACTCCAGTGAGTGATGTATTTTTTCCTTTCTCATTTTCCTGTAGACCTTTAATCCTAGTATTTCTGCTGCCTGCCTTACACAACTTTCACTTGTCACTTATTATGCGATACAGCACTTGTGTTGCTTAGAAACTGCTTGTATTAGAGAAAGAAAGTTATTATACACAGTGCACAATGATAGTTTAAACATGTAATTTCATAGTAATTTATTATTTTCAGTAGGCAACTAAACAGTATAAACTACAGTGCATATGATTCTAAGGGACTTTTCTTATTTTCAGTCTCAAATTATATCATTTGTCTTAAATATGACCCATTCATCTCAAGTTGTGTCATGCATTTTGGTAAAAAGAGATGAGAGTTATGCCTGTCTAAGACACTCTGCCATGGCTTATTTAATGCATTTCAGTGCCTGTGCTGTCATTCACTCAGGTCTGCTCTTGAATTTAATTTCTCTTCTTTCTGATTTACTGCTGTCCTCCTAGTGGTATGTCGTGCCTCAGAGATGTCTGTTATACAGTCTCATACCCAGAAGCATCTGATTTACCCAATTTAGTTTTCATAAGAAGTCAGACCACCAGCCACTAATCATCTTCTCTGCCTTAAGAAGTTCTTGCTAACCTTTTAAGACCACGTGTTGCATAAAATAGGTGTGGCTTCAGGAGAAGATAACTTAAGAAATTTTAAAGAAACTAGAAAAGGGGCATTTGTGGTGGTGGTGGTGGTGATAGTAATAGCAGGGGCAGGTTGGATGGTGCTGGTGAAAATAGTGGCAGTGGTTTAAACAGGAAATAGCACTTCTTGGTCTTCCAATTCGTGTCTTGGTTTGGTTAGCCAGCAGTATGTAGGCCCATCCTTTGTGGAAGATGTACTGAACTTTTAAATTAATCCCCTGCCTTTATGGTCTTTAACAAATTATTTGGTCAAGAGTTGACACTATGAAAATGTTCACAGATAAAGAACATAAGAATTGCTTCCTACCCAAACAGAGTTCCTTAAAACTTAAAATATTTAATAACAGGCAAAGTTATGCATGTCAGACTAAATAATTCATATTGTAAATTACTAATATATTTATTTATCTCTTAGTGACCTCACTCACTGACTCAAACCCAGAATAAACTGCAGCCTAAAATGCAGGTAGCAGATTGATCACCTGTTGGCTAAAACTTCAAGCAGGCATGAAACACTGGAAGACATTAAAGTCATGTTGACTTTACCGGCACTAAAATAAATTGTGTGCTTGTGATGTGTGGTCATGTGTATGTGTTATGTTTGTGTGTTTGTGCGAGTGTATGTTAGGCTGCTTTGTGCGTCTATGTTTTTGTGCAGCGCACAGCAAAATCTTTTTTTCTATTGATTTATTGGCCATATGAAGTCTTCATCCTGTCATAACATCAAATCCTGTATGAACTGTGTTTTCCCCCACTTGGCATTTCTCGCAATTCTTACTGCACCTGGAAGACAGATCCAGTATCTATCTATAATGATAGAATCGTTTCTGGCTCCAAAATGGCACAGTATGATTCTGCTAGGTCCTGCATAAGTTTGGAACTGGACATTTCCAGTTATCATACAGTATTACTTAATTAGGATTATAGTCTGATGCCTATGTCCTTCTGGCATTTGCCAGATTGCCAGTCTGAAGCTTTATATATGCTTGAAGAAGTGTGAGATCCAAGTGTATAAGTCCAACTTATTCAAAAAATAAACTGGAATCATCCAGCAAATACAGTAAATGTTGAAACTCAGTGTAATAGCATTAAAGCATTTTTCATAAATCTGGGTACTCTTCAGACATGGGGGAACTGTACCACCATACCCATGATCCATATACATATACATATACAAATACATAAACATATACATATACATATACATATATATATATATATATATATATATATATATACATATACCGACTCCAAATCATTGTACCTCTGAGTACAGAGAATACTCTGAGGTGCAATGACCTCAGAGTTAATTTATATTTACCCATTTGCACTTAACACTATTCACAGGATTGCGGCTCTGGCTGCTAGAATTTCCACAGGAACACATGCCTACATTACTTCTGATTTTACTTACTTATTATTTTAACTTTTAAATGTATTTATTTTTGTAACATTCCCTTGAGTCAGGGCTGAATGAAGCCCCATAGGATCAGTCCACTGAGACAGTTAATAAATTAATTAAAATATCTATAGATGCACCTCAATGCCATGCTTTGTATATGAGTAAAGCTGAACCTATCAGCTTACTCCACATAGGCTATCTCTCTCATACTATGACATGTATCCATACACTTACAGGCTGAGCACAGTGGCATGTCCAAGTGACATTATAGAGGTCAATGAAGACAATCCCGAAATGCAGAGAATCTCTTAAATCAAGCAATTGTTTCCATGTGCCTGTGCTGTGCCATTCCTACTGTATCTGGATCCCTGTATATGCACTACTCATTAATTTCATTATTACGTTTCCATGGGACATTAGCCAACACATCATCATGTGATCAAGTATTGACGTGTGTCTAGAGAAGAAGCAGCAAAGAAATGGAGGACTGATGAACTTTGTTTTACTCAAGTATGAAGTAAAGTACAGAGATAAAAACAACTGCATTAACTGACTATATTAGTGGAGTGTTGTCCATTAAGAACTATTGTAGTATGGTTGTGGCTTCATTTCTACATCTGAATAACTGACTGCCTTGTGGGAATTTGTAAACACATCTGCTTTGTTTTATTACTCTACAGATTTATTATCATGGGGAACCCATTAATGTCAATGTGAAAATTACAAACACAACTAACAAGATTGTGAAGAAAATCAAACTATCAGGTAAGAGGAAGGCAGCAGTAGAATACATATCATGTTGTTTGTTTCCTAATGTTTGCTGCACTGTAGGATGCAGTTTTTTTACTTAATTGCATTGGTTACCCTGCCTATCATTACGTCTTTACTTCTATACCAGAAACACCTCCTCAGTCTGACTGAGGGATCAAACTGACCAAATTTACATTGCATGCTAAAGAAGTTGCAGGACTCAGATAAGTGTGCAATAATTTATTTATCATTTGTTTACTGGTGAAGTCCAGCTGGGACAGAGTCCATTTTCAGCACAGGCCCAGGGAGATATGCTCTAGACACATCTTTGGAATGTGGGGGGAAACCAGAGGAAACCCACGTGAATGCAGGGAGGTGATGCACATTCCACAACCCAGCTGAGAATCGAACCGGAGAACCTCTTGCTGTGAGGCAACAACACTGACCACTGCACTGTCCAATAAAGAATGAGATTATGTGTACAATACAGATATTACCACAAATCTATGTATAAAGTGCAGATATTACAATAAATGCAGGGGTGCTGTGAGACATGAGCTCTAAGGGAGAGTACCTTACAATCCCTAGACATGCAGTAATATCTATACCATGCAAACCCCAAGTGTCTTATTACAGTTACAAAATAGGCAGGTGCATTTTTTTACTTGTTTTTTTTTTTTTTTTTTTGCAGGTTAAATTTTACTTTTAGTATCATATGTATGGCTCACAAGTGAAGAGAGTGTGTTGAGCAGATGGAAAGAGTACTTTGAGGGGCTGATGAATGAAGAGAATGAGAGAGAGAGAAGGTTGGATGATGTGGGGATAGTGAAACAGGAAGTGAAGCAAATTAACAAGGAGGAAGTAAGGACAGCTATGAAGAGAATGAAGAATGGAAAGGCTGTTGGCCCAGATGACATACCAGTGGAAGCATGGAGGTGCTTAGGAGAAATGGCAGTGGAGTTTTTGACCAGATTATTTAATGAAATCTTGGAAAGTCAGAGGATACCTGAGGACTGGAGAAAAAGTGTTTTGGTACCTATCTTTAAGAATAAGGGTGATGTGCAGAACTGTAGTAACTACAGAGGGATAAAATTTATCAGTCACAGCTTGAAGTTATGGGAAAGAGTAGTGGAAGCTAGATTATCAAGGGAGGTGATGATTAGTGATCAGCAGTATGGTTTCATGCTGGGAAAGAGCACTACAGATGCAATGTTTGCTCTGAGAGTGTTGATGGAGAAATACAGAGAAGGTCAGAAGGAGTTGCAATGTGTCTTTGTGGACTTAGAGAAAGCATATGACAGGGTGCCTAGACAGGAGTTGTGGTATTGTATGAGGAAGTCGGGAGTGGCACAGAAGTATGTAAGAGTGGTACAGAATGTGTACAAGGGTAGTGTGATAGTGGTGAGGTCTGGGGTGGGAGTGAAGGATGCATTTAAGGTGGAGGTGGGATTACATCAAGGATCAGTTCTGAGCCCTTTTGGTGATGGACAGATTGGCAGATGAGATCAGACAGGAGGTCCCGTAGATTATGATGTTTGCAGATGACATTGTGATCTGTAATGAGAGTAGGGAGTAGGAGACCCTGGAGAGGTGGAGATATGCTCTAGAGTGGAGAGAAATGAAGGTCAGCAGGACTAAGACAGAATATATATGTGTGTGTGTGTGTGTGTGTGTGTGTGTGTGTGTGTGTGTGTGTGTGTGTGTGTGTGTGTGTGTGTGTGTGTGTGAGTGAGAGGGAGGATAGAGGAATGGTGAGGATGCAAGAAGTAGAGCTGGCAAAGGTGGATGAGTTTAAGTACTTGGGATCAACAGTTCAGAGTAATGGTGAGTGCTGAAGAGAAGTGAAGAAGAGAGCACAGGCAGGGTGGAGTGTGTGGAGAAGAGTGTCAGGAGTGGTTTGTGACAGACTGGTACCAGTAAGAGTGAAAGGGAAGGTCTACAAGAGAGTAGTGAGACCAGCTATGTTATTTGGGTTGGAGACAGTGGCATTGACAAAAAGGCAAGAGTCAGAGCTAGACATGGCAGAGTTAAAGATGTTAAGATTTGCACTGGATGTGATGAGGATGGACAGGATTAGGAATCAGTATATTAGAGGGTCAACTCAGGTTGGACGGTTTGGAGACAAAGCCAGAGAGAAGAGATTGCATTGGTTTGGACATGTGCTGAGGAGGGATGCTGGGTTTATTGGGAAAAAAATGCTAAGGATGGAGCTGCCAGGAAGAGGAAAATAGGAAGGCCTAAGATAAGGTTTATGGATGTGGTGAGAGAACATGCAGGTGATTGGTGTGACAGAGCAAGATGCAGAGGATAGGAAGAAATGGAAAAGATGATCCACTGTGGCAACCCCCTAACAGGAACAGTTGAAACAGAAGAGAGAGATCATATGTATGGCAATTATAGGGTCTATAGTATATTTTAATATAAAATATCTATTGTAACTACCTGATAGTTGTGCAGGGCTAGAACTTTTTAACTGTGTGGAATTTCATATGCATTTGAGGGAGTCTTCTGCCAATCTGTTCCATGCAATTGTACAGTCTAGTTTATGAACTAGTGCTAATACCGCACAATACCTGAAATGTGTTCTTAAAGGTGAATCAGAACAGGTGAAGTAACAAATCTGTGGCACAGGGCTAAACATGTATGCTGCTTTCCATGTAACACAGGCTTGGAAACATTCACAAGAGTAATCAGTTTGGTGGCAACTCCAAGAAATGAAAAAACATATATGCAAACAGTAGTGCACCAACCCCACCCCCATAATTTTCAATTTAATTTTAGCTGATGATATGCTTGTTAATTCCTAAAATATTCATAAAGGTAATCATTTGGTGGAAACTCCCCAGAAATGAAAAAAATAGATAGTTGGACTACTGATATAACTGTAAACATAAAAAGCCAGAGGTAGATTCAGTTACAAGCAGTACTACTGTGGCTAAAACAATAAACACTTTTATTGTATTCACTGTAGCATAGCTAGGGTGCGGTGAGGGGGCAACTGATTTTAGTGCAAAATGTTTGGGTGAGCGACCAGCTGATCCTGATATTTCATTAATGTAAATACCATGTTTTAAAAGCCGGTATTGCATTTACAGTCAAACCTGAATGTTGTAGCCCTCCATGTTTGGTCTAAAGTGTAGCAACTGTATAAAATGTAGCCAGCAGTTTATTACAGTTTAAATGTAAAAAAAAAAATGGTTTAACTGAAACGCGAGTGCTGTAGCACTCCATACAGACAGGGTATAAACTATAGCCGCTGTTTGCAATATTTGTAGTAAGCAGCTTGCTACAGTTTAAAAATATTTTTAACTAAAACATGAGTGCTGTGGCATCCAGTGCAAGCAGGGTATAAACTCTAGCAACTGCTTGCTACATTTATAGCAAGCAGTTTGCTACAGTTTAAAAAGTAGATTTTTTTTTTAACTAAAGCAGAAGCACTGCAGCGCTTCATGTAGGCAGTGTTGAAGTAGGGTTGGGGACAGGGCAGAGTCAGATCCAGCACTAGACAACCTAGGCAGTCGTCTAAAGGGTCCATTGTCTTGGGGGAGCCACTAGCAGGAGGAGGGGGCCCACTGGCTGGGTGCTGCCACAAAACTTACATTTCTTAGCAGCATCATTAAATCATTGTACACACATTTGAAAAGAGAGCGAGTTTTTAAGAGCATGGATTTCCTGTTGCCTTTCTGGACAGATGAACACATATTTAAACATGCCACTCAAGTTCTGAATGGACATTTGTGTGTGTTTTGGTGTGTGTGAAATGCCTCAATTAGGGATGGATGTTTTCAGGCTCAAACCCTGTATCTTGAATACAGGAGCCTAGAGACTTAATCCTCTACACCAACTGACAAACTGCAATCAGCAAGTTCCTTTTCAAAGAATTTTGAGTTTGTATGCATTTTCATACAATGTTGAGTTCTCACTGCATTTTCAAGGACTGTTGAGTTTCTGTGCATTTCAATAACTGTTGAGTTTCTATGTATCTTCAAAGACTGTTGGGTTTATGTGCATTTTCAATGTATGTGGAGTTTCAAGATAAGAGAATATTACTGATGCTTACGATAAGCCTGTTTCAATGGGTAACTGTTATTCAAAGAAAACTTTATTCTCATTTAGGAAACACAAGTGCAACCTAAATTAAATTCTGGGTATTAGTTTGTCATCAGAGTACAGAGGCAATTTAAGTATAAAAAGAATAAGACATGATGTATGCACAACTATTCTAATGACTAATACACACAAAAAATGCTCCTTATAACCTATTTCTAGTGAGGTAAAACTACCCATACATATAAACCTAAACATATGAACAAATAATATTGTACACAGAAAAAGAGAAGAAAAGGCAATTTGTTAATATTGCAAATGGGAAATTATTGCAATTGCACTTTTAAGAGAGAGAGATTGCACTTCTTCTAAAAATATATTAACTATAGTGAATTAAATAATGTATCACTTTTAGTGAAATATTACTAGTGAGATCACATTTGGAGGTAGGAGAAGTCCAAGTTGATGTCAGAGTTCATGAGCCTTATTACTGTTGGATAGAAGCTGTTCAAAAGCCTGGAGGTCCTACAGAGAATCCTGCGCTACTTCTTGCCAGATGAAAGCCTAGTAAACCAGCCAAATGCTGGATGTGATGTGATTTCATATGCCCTCTTTATGCTTCTTGTTGTATAAAGTTCTTGCATGGTTGGAAGATTTGTGCCCATTATCTTCTCCACAGTCCTCACCACTCTTTGAAGCTTCTTCTCCTCTGCTGTAGTACTGTTTCTGTTCTTCTCCACAGTCCTCACCACTCTTTGAAGCTTCTTCTCTGCTGTAGTACTGTTTCTGTTCTTCTCCACAGTCCTCACCACTCTTTGAAGCTTCTTCTCCTCTGCTGTAGTACTGTTTCTGTTCTTCTCCACAGTCCTCACCACTCTTTGAAGCTTCTTCTCCTCTGCTGTAGTTCTGTTTCCATACCACACAGTAAAGTTGCAGGTGAGAATACTTTCAATAGCTCCTTCATAGAAAGTGGATAGAGCATTCAAAGGAAGTTTTTCACTTTTGTGCCTTCTCAGGAAGTGCAGGCATTGGTGAGCTTTTTTAATTATCTGGCCTGTGTTCACGAACCAAGAGAGGTCTTCTCTTGGCAAATATTATATATCTTACATATAATATAATATAATATAATATAATATAATATAATATAATATAATATAATATAATATAATATAATATTATGGGCGATTTCAACTACCCCACCATTAACTGGGAAAACTACTCATGTACCAAATCCTTCGCTCAACGCTTTCTGGAATTCATAAATTCCAATGCCCTGGATCAACTTATCCACACCCCCACCGGGGGTAACAATATCCTACACCTAGTCATTACCAACATGAGTGACTGGTGTTCCACACATGAAGTCAACTCATTGGTCAGATCCGACCATAAGCTAATCACCCTAGATATCCACATCCCAACCCCACACCCCATTAAGGAAACCACAGTAAAAAAATTTCCAAAACCAACTTCATGTTTCTTAAGACAGAAGTGGCGAACTTCATGACACCCATGAAGGTGGACAATATAGTTACAACTGCTGAATCCTACACAAATGCACTCTATAAGCACTTACACAACTGCATGGATCATGCTAGACCAAACAGAACCAAGATGCTATCCTCAAAACAAAGGAAGCCAATCTGGTGGCTCTCTGCCATAAACAAACCCTACAACAGAAGGAAGAAACTGTTGCAAAACAGAGTAAAATCCAGTGAGTGGAGGAGCTCCCTGGTCAGCCTCAGTAAGAAGCTAAGATCCCTTATAAGATCCTCCAAAGTTAGCTACGAAAACAAAATCACCACTGATTCTAAGGACAACCACAAAGCTTTCTATAGCTATGTCAGGAATCTCCATGGCAACACCCAGATCTGCTCTGAGTTATAGCACAATAGCATGAAAATTACAGAACCAACTGATATTGCCAACATCCTGGCAGACAGGTTCAGTCAGGAGCGGCTCATACTATAGGACTGCAGGACTGCAGCCCCCCCCCCACCTGTAGAAAGAATCGTGAGTCCCGGAACTCCACTCATGCGTGCTTGGAGTTCCTGGTACTCACAGAACTCCAGACTGCTGTGTTAGACAGTGTGGGTAGAGGAAAAAGGCATCTCTGCCCTGCAGTCCAGAAGTCTGTGCAGTGACAACTGCACAGCAAGTTCTGCAGTGACAACCACACAGCCTACTCTCACATGCCAGGAGAATGGAAACCAGCTGCTGCCGAGGAAGAAACCTGCCGTTAGCCTTGCACGGCTTCAGAACTACTGCCGAGGAGGTGAAGAAGACTGGATTTAGTTGCTGAGGAAGGTGTGTGTGTGTGTGTGTGTGTGTGTGTGTGTGTGTGTGTGTGTGTGTGTGTGTGTGTGTGTGTGTGTGTGTGTGTGTGTCTGTGTGTGTCCGTATGTAATGCCCCATTTTCTATATACTGGTGGCTAGAAAGAACACATGGTGGTGGTAGAGAATACTCAGGCTTGAACCCTGTACCTTGGGTGCAGGTGGCAAGGGCCTGAATTCCCTACCCACTACCATTTGTAAAAAAAAATTGCAGATTTTTGCCTCACATTTGTTCTGTTCTGTGCCTCATAAAATCTGTGGTTTCTGTATCTTCATTTTTCCTTGCAAAGTCAGTAGTGCAGTGGTGCACTGGTAGCATTGTTGCCTGACAGCTACAGGTTCTCTGGTTTGACTTTTGGCTGGGGTACCTTGTGTGTGGAGTCTGTATGTCCTCCCATCTTACAAAGACATATGTCTGGAGTGTTTCTCCCTGCTCTGCTGAAAATTGGCTTTTGTTCCAAGTCAGACTAGTTTCCTGGTTAACAAATGTTTAAAAATTACAGGCATTTGAATTTCAGACTTCAGATTCTTCAGAAAGTACATGGTAACACAAAACCTTTTATTCTAGCAATTTTCTAAGTTTATAATATGTATATTTGAAATTTGTCTGTATTTTTGGGACTGTAATCCCCCATTATTGGCTTCGTCCAGGTATTTTGTGCTAAGGTTGAGAGCTATGGTGAGAACTGAATTCACTGAATATGTTCGGGGGCTGTATTCCCCCGTTATTGGCTTTGTTCAGGTGTTTTGTGCTAAGAGGTTGACAGCTATGGTGAGAACTGAATTCACTACATGGTAGCCATTTAAGTTTCAGTCTTCCTCTCTTTTACAAAACAGCTGATTTGGCATAGTGGTATGTTGCCCTGACTATTTTGCACAAGGTCCCCTGGGTTCAAGACTTGGCAGTGAAATGTATGGTGGCAACACAGCATTTTATTCTAGCAACTTTCCAACGTTATACAAGCAATGTTTAAAACGTGTCCCTGGTTTTTGGGCTTTTGTCCCCTCCCCCCAATAAATTTCAGCTTTTTCCAGATTTCTTGGGCTGCAAAGTTCAGAGATACAGCTGAGTGTTGAGTAGATTTTACAAGGAGTTGAGAGCTGCAGGAGAACAAAAGTTTAGTGCTGCTTATGCTGAGTCTGCTTGGATTGTTAATAGCACAACAGGTAGTATACTTGCTTTTGATGCAGAAGGCTGTGGGTTCTACTCCCACAGTAGCTAGATGCATTGCTGATACTGTACTGTGTTGTAAAGGAGGTGGATGCTGCAGTTCTTTTTGGTAAAGATACCTAGTAACTATGAACCTGTTAGTTTGCCATCCAGTCCCTACTGCAATATTACTAGCTTATCATTTTTTAATGCAACATAGGCAATTTATTCCTCAAGGGCAACAGGCACTTTATTTGTAGATGAAACAATGACATATAATGTTGTTTGCTAGCAGCAACCTCTTCATTAGTTACAGATTTCTTTAATGTGGAATTATTTAGATGACCTTTACTTCTTCAGGGATTGTGCATATTTACTGATATTGTGCATATTTACTGATACTGGTGGACTGTAGAAGTTTGAGTAGATTTTTATGATGGTAATGTTCTGAATTGGGCAGTTTTGTCATTGGTGCATGCATTTTGTTTCATTGTTTACTGGAAAAATGTTCAAAACAGTAAATTTAAAATGCCCTCTAACAACTGTACTGTACTGTACTGTACAAAGAATATAATTTAATACAATCAGGAAGGTGTATCAAAGAGCATGTGTATGTTTCATGTTCAAGGGGCCTATGATTTGAAAAGAGCCCAAAGTTAATCTTTATCTGCCACTGGCAAAATGTATTTTCTTTGAATTTGGGTTTCACTGTTGTTTCAATGAATGTGAGTTTCAAGGGCAGAGAAGTTTTAATGCTAAGTCTATTTTCATTGTGAGACTGCATTGCTTTGTTTAGCAGATATCTATTAGAGTTTGTACTATAAACTGCAAAATAAAACTTTCAAATGAAATCCAAATCATCGCAGAAGTAAAGCAGTATGCACATTACAGTGTTTATGGTAAATGGGGCGAAATAAACAAGGAATGGGACATTGGAATGGCTGCAGGGGGGAGGCTCCATTCAACCATGATTTTGAGAGGGGGAAGGGCAGCAAACTCAGACAGCCCCGGCTGAACTATTCCTCTCAACTGTCCAGATTTTTGCAGAATGAATAGATATTTGCTTCTTATTTTTGGTTTGTTCCTCATAAAATTTGTGGTTTTCTGGCAAATCATTTAGGGATGAAGTCACTAAATGACAGACATTGAGTTTCAGATGTCATAACCTTCAGAAAAATGCATGCTAAAGCAAGACCAGTTATTCTATCAACTGTCTTAAGTTTATACAAGAGCAATTTTTAGTACTGTTTGTATGTTCCCCCAATATATTTGGCCTTGTCCCGATTTCCTGCATTAAGAGGTACATGCAAATCGCTTTATATAATTAGGAATATCCAAATCTCTCAACTGTCCCCAATTTTGGCTCAAAATGTTGCTCTCCCCCTAATAATCCCTCTTCAAAATGGCAATTTTGGAAGAAAACGTGGAGGGTTTACAATTATATATAACTGTAATGATCAGAGTTATAGATTACTTTAATTTCAGAAATGCATGTAGATGCTCTTATTTTGTTAGCTGCTCAAGTTAACAGTGTTAATATTAAAAAGGTGTCCCTTCTTTGATAGGTTCCCAGCTGTATTGCTTGGCAATGTTATATTTTTGCATCACGTTTAGTCTGTTTTTCATAAAATTGTGGTTTTCTGGCAAATTAGTGGCAAATCATTAAAGATTGAAGTTAGAAAATAATAGCAGACATTTGAGTTTCAGATTTCATACCCTTCAGAAAATCCATACTAATCCAAGACATACTACTGTTCTATTATCTTTCTAAGTTTATAAGAGCAAGATTTAAAAATTGTCCTTATTTTTGGGCCTGTGTCCCACTTCTAGTTCTATATATGGCTTTGTCCAGAATTTGAGAGGTATGAGTGTCAGAACCATCACCATCAGACAGAGACACTTCAAATTGTGACATACTTGTTGCACCCCACTCCCCATTGTAGTGGCTGTGGATGTGTCCAAGGAAGGCAAGAAGCAATTATGCAGTGTAAGTGTGCAGAGTATTCCCCCATCCAAGGTAGACCACAAGTATGACCGTGGCTTTTTATCTGTCCTTGATTTTGCAGAATGTTCTGGTTTTCTGTCATATTTTTATACTGTTGATTTATGCTTCTTATTATTTAGAAAATGCATGCTGTCGTAGTACCCTGTTGCTCTGTGTTTAAGTAGCAATGCTTTAATGACCATCAGGTAAGCTTGCCAGAGATTGTAAGATGCAAGTAAGCTTTGATAAGCATTCTGTTAAAGAAAGCTGGATGTGTCAGAGTTAAAGATGTTAAGATTTGCACTGGGTGTGATGAGGGTGGACAGGATTAGGAATAAGTATATTAGAGGGTCAGCCCAGGTTGGAAGGTTTGGAGACAAAGCCAGAGAGGCAAGATTACATTGGTTTGGACATGTGCTGAGGAGGGATGCTGAGTATATTGGGAAAAAGATGCTAAGGATGAAGCTACCAGGTAACAGGAAAAGAGGAAGGCCTAAGATAAGGTTTATGGATGTGGTGAGAGAGGACATGCAGGTGGTTGGTGTGACAGAGCAAGATGCAGAGGACAGGAAGAAATGGAAACAGGTGATCTGCTGTGGCGACCCCTAATGGGAACAGCCAAAAGAAGATGATGACTGTTAAAGAATTACCAGCATTGAAAGCCTTTTCGTTGTTGCCATGCAGAGAATATTTACATAACTAGATAACGTATAAGCCTTAGGTATTGAAATGTATATGACAGCATTTGTAGTAAAGGATAGGATTACAGTATTTTCAGAAGCTCATTAAATTTGTTGGAGACTTGCAGTCATCTTTGCAGGATTTACCCGTAAACTAAACAGAATGCCAATCTATCATGTGTGGTCCATAACCTGTGCGGTAATCCTTTAAGCAATTTATCTTGAGCTTGTTTCTTGTTTGCTATTCATTTTTTACTTTGATCTTGTCTTCCCCATGAAACAAGTAGATAGTTGTCAGGCAGCAGGTCTTTTTTGGATAAGAAACATTTTTACAAGTGGGGGTATCACAGAGATTGCTACTTTCAGCATGTTACTTGGTAATTTTATAAAGCTGAATATAAATTATAATTACAACTGCAGTGCAAGGAAAAGTGGTTTGAGTTGAGTGCTGTTTGTTTTTTTATGCTTGATTTTGACTGGCATTCCAGTAATGTATTTAAAAATTAATTTATTTTTTCATGCCTCACAACCTGTGTTTCCATCTAGATATTAAGTAAGTTGTCATGTAGCCAATGCATTGAAATATTTTTTTTCTTCTACACTTCATTTTGTCTTGATTGCACTCTTGTAATGACTGTTTGGCACCCAGGGAAGCGTATTTAATTAAAGTTCCAGTTGTTGTGGTTTTGAGCATAGCTCCACCCCTTTCTAGTTAGTCACACCCCTCCCCATTAGTCCCACCTATTCAGCTGTCTCCTGCAGCCCCCCCTTTAATCTGAAGTCACCAGCCACCACTGGGTTCAGTGCTAACTTTGCCCTCCTCTCACCTCCTAAAGGGCCCATATCTATACAGAAAGACTGCAGAGTCCCTGTAATCATAACTACACAGGTAAAAGCTGCATTCTCTAAAGCCAAAAACACAGCATCCATGGGACCCGACAACATCCCTGGCTGCGTTTTACATGAACTTCAGAACTAACTAGCTCCCCACCTAAGCACCATGTTCAATCACAGCCTCACATCAGGCTTTGTGCCCACTGAATGGCGCACAGCAACAGTTATCCCACTCCACAAAGGGGGAGCCACCACTGATCCCGGTAACTATCACCCTATTAGCCTGATGAGCCTGGTCTGTAAGGCCATGGAATGTATCATCATGGAACTCATAAAAAAAAGACATTGATAACCTCCAAACTCTGGACCTCACCCAGTTCGGGTTTGTGAAAGGCAGATCATGCCTCCTGAACCTGATCAACTTCTTTGAGGCAGTCACCAAAGCTGTAGATGAGGGTAAGGTGGTTCACAAAGCCTATATTGACCTCGCCAAGGCTTTCAACACCATCCCCTATTCTGGAATTATAGATAAACTCACTAAACTAGGTTTAAATCCTTACGTCACAAGATGGGTTGCCAACTGGCTCACTGACAGAACCCACACTGTAAAAGTTGCAGACTCCAAATCTGACTTCAAACCAGTGACAAGTGGAGTACCACAGGGTTCAGTCCTGGGACCTCTCCTGTTTGGTATCTACTTCGCTGATGTACAGGCTAACACAGAAGGCCTTTGGCTAATGAAGTTCACAGATGACTGCAAACTAGGAGCCATAGTCGAGTCCCCAAATGATGTGGACATCCTACAGAAGAGCCTCACTATGACAGATGCCTGGTGTCAGAGCCATGGCCTCAAGGTCAATGCCAAAAAGTGCATTGCTATCCCCTTTGGTAAAAACTCTGTACCCATGAACTACCACATAGGTGGCAGTCTACTTAAGGCCAAATGTGTGATAAGAGAACTTGGGACCCAGGTGGAAAGTAGTCTCTCCTTTGATAATTACATCACCACAGTAGTCAAGAAATCCTTCTACGTGGCACATCTCATCACAAAATGGTTCTCATCCAGGAAAAAAAGAGATCATTGTTCCCCTCTGCTCGACACTCATTAGATCCATTATAGAGTACAATGCCCCTTTTGGAATGTATCTCACAAGACATCTGCATCAGCTGGAAAGGCCACAGAAGTACCTCACAAAGAGGATTACTGGCCTCAAACAGATGCCCTACACTGACCATCTCAAAAAAATCCAGCTTTACTCCATAGCATATCACCTACTCCAAGGTGATCTCTGCCTAACATATAAAGCTATGTCAAACCCAGAGCTGTTGGACATGCTACACCTAAAGAAATCCCAATCCCTCCGAGCTACTCGCTCTAGGGACCTAAACCTTTCTCACCACAATAAACAGGATATGCTGGAATGATATATTCCTGTCCCAGAGACTTCCCATACTCTGAAACACGCTACCCATTTATGTCAAGCAAAGTACCTCATTAGCACTCTTCAAGAAAAATCTTGATTAGTGGATGGGAAATAGGAAATACACCCCGGGGATCACTTCTGTGGCTCTGCTCGACAGGGGCACAGGAAAATAACTTTCCTGGGTGTCGTAAGCCTGGGAACCTTGTTGGCTAGGCTTACTTAGGCCCTTGGGCCAATAGCCAGGTACCTACCTATGAACCTATAATATAATATAATATAATATAGCACAGTATAATATAATATAATATAATATAATATAATATAATATAATATAATATAATATATTTGGGCAAATGGTCATAATCAATGTTTGTGCTATAAATTTTAAAAAAGCAGTGTTAGTAGCACAACCAGTAGCATACTTACCTTTGGTGCAGAAGGGTGTGGGTTCTACTCTCATACCATGTAGATGTAGTGCTGATATTCAGTTCACCCTTTAAGTGGGATGGGGGTACTACACTCCTGAGTGTGTCCTTCTTTAGATAAGATGCCTAGTAACTATGAACCTGTCACCAGTTTGACAGCCATTCCCTTTTGCAATATTACTAGCTTACCAATTTTGTTTTAAATGTAATATGGGCAGCTCATTCTTCAAAAGCAACATTCAATGAATTTGTACACGAGACACTGAAATTAAGTTGTTTGCCAGCAGCAACCTCTCTAAAGCAAAGGACTGAACTGAGACAAGGACCACTGAAATACGATTTATTTAGCACTTTCGTCCCCAAGTATGTGAGGCTTCAGCAGAATAAAAAACAAATGTAGGCAACCACTTTATATACACTCTACCTAAGCCATCTGATTGGATAAACAATTATTACTAGAAAATAGTTTATATTAAAACAACATCACTAACAATCTCTACATAAAAAATACTGTATAAAAATATATGTTACAATGACCAACTACAGAATACACATAAACTGAAAAAACACACTAAAAATATTTTCAGAGGGAGGGGCAAAGCAATGTACGCCATTATTAGCACATGAAAATGTTGTTGATGGTCATACAAATTGTAATAATGTTTGTAATATTGTTATTAACAAGAATGGTGACTTTAAGGTATACATCTATAATGATGAAACAGTTTCAGAAGCCTGTGCTAACCTGTTTGAAAAGGGATTCACCTTTGTCCCTGCTAGGAGGGCAAGAATTGATGAAGTTTTGATTAACTTAAAGTTGTTTTCAAGGAAGTTAAATTTAGCCTTCTACCTTAATGACTCTAATAGTCACAACACAACACATCACATATTAGTTGTAAAAAGCCTAATTCGTTCAACCCTCCATCCTTGCCAGTTGTTTCAGTTTCTGAGAAGGTATGTGAGACTGAAATTCGGAAACTACCTAATGTCAAAAGAGGTTTGGAATCTTACAATTTCACCAAAAATGAAGTAGGCTTATTACGGCACATTTCTAATAATGCCAACTTATGAATTATGAAACCAGACAAGGGTGGGGGGATAGTTGTTATGAATAAGATCGATTATACTAACATAATGTTTACAGTATTATTTTCAGATACCTATGAGGAGTCTAGCATTAATGAAATGAATGTTGCATTTTATAAAATAGACTTGATATTGGAAGATTTACTCATCAATGACCAGATTTCCCCATCTGATTTTAATTTCTTACAGGTTAAGAACCCAAAAACACCTATTATTTTTGAAATTCCGAAAATGCATAAACACCTCTCTGACCCACCTTTTAGGCCAACTGTAGATGCTAAGGCATCAAAAACTTTTTTCATAGCTCAGTTTATTGACTATCATACTAAGAACTCAATTAATCAATCTCCATCCTTTCTGAAGGATTCATGGGATTTCTTAGCTAAGATAACCCAGGAGCTTTATAGTGATCGACTCACTTTTGTAACTATAGATGTCATTGATCTTTTTTCGGTTATACCTCACAATGTTGGAAGTGATTTTTTTTTTTGAATATTTAAGCACACATTCCAATTTAGATCATAATAAGGTATTAACACTCAGGACACTAATGGAGGTTGTATTAGAAAGCATTTTTATTGTTTTCGAATGACAACTATTTAGGCAACGGAAAGGAGTAGCTATTGGGGCAGCGTGTGCCCCCACCTTTACCAATATAGTGTTGGCTTATTGGGAACAAAATTATGTCTTTAATACTAAATACGTAAAGTCCTGGTCTTTTTACGCACAATTTTTGGACAACATAATTATTTTTTGGACCAACACTAAGGCTAAGTTGGTAGAGTTTTATAGATACCTTCATATTACTTCTGGTTTCCTGAGGTTTACTATGAATATCTCTGATGATAGTGTCAACTACTTAGATGTCAGTATTTTTAAGGATAAAATTAAAGGAACATTTGTATCTAACATCTATAGAAAACCAACCGATTCCAATACTTTATTACATTGCACTAGTTGCCACCCTCACCATCAGAAAAAATTATTGGTAAAAAGGTCAGTGTGTTCGGTTAGCTAGAACTGTATCAGATGACAAGGTTTTATAGGAGCAATGTAGGATATTAAAAGCTATGTTTCAAAAAATAGTTACCCTAACTTCTTTCTTGACAATATTTTTCAAGAGGCGATCCATAAGAGGTTTAATGGTCATTTTGTACCTTTATTAGGCACTAGGGTGAATTGTACACCTTCAATTATCAACCTAGATAAAAATATTGGGAGTCAGGACTTTGTTAAGACCCTAATTTTGACTTTTAATAGTGACCTTTATAATATTAGGGCCATTATTGAGAAAAATTGGTGCATTTTTATGACAGATCCTAATCATACAACAGTTATAGGACATGCACCAATGATTGTATATAAAAAAGATACCTGCAGTCGCCCTGCTAGACAGGGGTCAGGGAAAAAAAATAAATTTGGAAGAGCCAGGGGGGAATTGTTATGGCTAGGCTTGTATAGGCCCTAGGGCTGATAGCCTAGTACCAACCTATGAACCTATGAAATATGATGGAGAGGGATAGTGTTATACATTATGGAGGTAGAATGACAAAATGTGGAAAATATACACAATGTAAATATGTACAAGAAGTGCACTCTGTATTACTTTACAATTTTGGAACTGTTCGGTTAAAAAAGAAATATAGCTGCAACACCAAAGGGATAGTTTACTTAGCATTATGTCAGAATTGTTCAGCATTCTATGTGGGAAAAATGATAAGGAGCTTTAGAACTAGAATATGCCAACATATCTACAGTATTAAGAACAGAGACCACAATAATGCCCTTGCCAGACACCTCGAAGTACAAAAACGCATTCATTTAAATTTATAATAATTGACCATGTTAACCTTGGACAGAGGGGTGGCTCTATTAATGAGTTTTTGGAATAAAAAGAATTACAATGGCAACTAGAACAAACGCTGTGGTTTCCCCAGGGTTAAATGACTAATATTCTATAAATAGTATTTTAAAATTGAAGGCTAATTCAGAAATATAAAAATATTTTTAGTGCGTTTTTTTCATGTATATATGTATTCTGTAGTTAGTCATTGTAATATATAGCATTTTTTATTTCAAGATTGTTAGTGATTTTGTTGTTTTAATATAAACTGTTTTCACATAATAATTGTTTATCCAATCAGATGGCTTAGGTAGAATGTATATAAAGTGGTCGCCTGCATTTGTTTTTTATTCTGATGAAGTCTCGCATACTTGGGGATGAAAGCGTTAAATAAATCGTATTTCAGTGGTCCTAGTCTCAATTGAGTCCTTTGCTTTTTTTTTTTTTGGTTTGAGTTATTCATTGTTTGGGGTTTCATTAGTTATAGATCTCTTTAATGTGGAACTATTCAGATGACATATACTTCTGCAGAGATTGTGTATATTGAATTATATTGGTAGATTATAATGACAATAAAAGAAAAAAAAGTAAAACTTAGCGACCTTAAAAAAATAGATTTATAATGACAGACATTTCAGTGGCCTTTCGTGGCTGAAATGTTCTGTAATGGGTAGCTTTGTCATTATTGGTTCATATGCTCTGTTTCGTTGCTTACTGGAAAAAAGTTCAAACTTACAAGTTTAAAGCACACTCTAACAAGTGGTGCTGTATTACACAAGGACTATAATTTAATACAATCAGGATGATGCATCAAAGAACACATGTGTGTATGCATGGTCCAAAAAATGTTTACAAGGGGCCTATGGCTGTATTTTCTTTGAATGTAGATTTAAATGCCATTTCAATGAATGTGGATTTCAAGGACAGAGAAGCTTACTGTTCATGTTAAGTCTGTTTTCATTGTGAGACTGTATTGTTTTGTTTAACAAATGGCTGTGGGTGTTTGTGTTATAAAATCTGAAATCAAAGTTTTAAATATCTCTATTCATTGTAGAAGTAAAAAAGAAAATAGTACGCACATTGACAGGTTTGAACAGTGTTTATGGTAACTGGGGAGAAATATCCAAGTAAAGGGACATTGGAATAGCTGGGGTGGTGCTGCCAGGGGTTGGGGAGATGCTCAAGGGAGCCCTGTTCCATTGCCCTGCCTAGGGCCTCATTTGACCATGATATGGCTCTGGGGCAGGGCACAGAAATAGGACCCAAGTAGCTGGGGCAGGAGAATGGAGGTTGTGCATCTGACCACCTAGTTAGTGTGCCAAAAGAACGAATATCCTTTTTTTTTTTTTTTTTTTAGCTGTTCAGTGGAAGAGGTAGGGAGGACATAGATTTAACTGTAGTACACTTACAATGTATGGATTGGCTTATTACAGGGAGGTGCTTTTTTTTTTTGCTCTTTGCTTGAAGAGCGGAGGGGCTGGGGCACTAGTTCACAGTACTGGCCCAGGGCAGTGGTTGAACCAGTGGTTGAACCAGCTATGCTTCTAGGAGTCAAGTATCATTTCACAGCATCAGACTACACTGAGTATAATTCCAGATGTATTATTTGTACATTTTCTCTATAATAACTAAGAATGTATCCAAATGCAACAAATAAGCACAACATTGATAAATAAAATAAAAAAAAATGTACTTTACATTATTTTACTCCACTTCCCAATTTTGGTGGCAAAGGGCTCTACCTTACGTACTGGACATAAGAGGAAGAAGTAGCATCTAATAATTTAGGACATGTGGAATTCTACTTCAAAGCATAGTTTCTGCACAAAAACTGTCATTAGAAAAGGAGACTATGTGGCAAGTTTGTTTGTCTTTTTGGTTTTTCCCGGTTAGGTGTCGCCACAGCAGAACTCCGGTCCGATAATGATTGGCAGTAGATTTTTATGGTGCCAAGTTGCCAGCCCGACACCTAACCTTCAGCGAAGGCACGCCCATTCACGCATGTCTTTTAAATGCCACTTGACCGCAGGGAGGACATGCAGACTCCACACAGAAGACACTCCAGCTGAGAATCGAACAGGAGAACCTCTTGTTGTGCGGCAACAATGCTACAGCTGCAACACAGACTATGTAGCAAGTAATTTTGGTTTTATTTCTGCAGTCAGGAAAAGTACAGTTTAGTCTATCAACCACTATTCTTACCATCTACTTAAGGCCTGGTAGTTTTCTAAAGTATAAATAAATAAAATAAAAGATTTCTTCCAACTTCTCACATTAAAATATGTAAAGCAGGAAGGGACATCTACTGTATAAGCCCATGTTATTTCCCTGGAGCCATTGCCATGTGCTTTACAGCTGTAGCACCGTCTGTTGTTGCTTAGCAACAACAGATAATGTGGTAAACATTCTACACTGTCTGGAAGACTGATTAAAACAGAGAAGAAAACCTACAAGCATCTTATACATAGTTTAAAAGGATAAAAATGTTTAGCCTTTCTGGAGATAGAAGAGTGTTGTTAACAGGTTTTGAGGTCTCCATATGAATATTTTTGAACATTTGAATTCCAGTACGTTTTAGCAAGCTGATAGTGTTTTAATCAGTAAGACATATTTTACCATCTGTATTAATATATTATCAAATTAAAAATGTCATAATAAGCCCAGTTGTATGTTATGTAACTGTTTAAGCAGGAAATCCACTGACTAACTGGAAGATAATCAGTGGATGAAAGAAATGATCAACATGCCACAAAGTAAATAGACCACTTAGAGCTCTCATGAGTCTTACATTACACTAGTGTTTAGTGGCTGGTAGTAATCTGCCTTGCAAAAAAACTCTCTGACTTACAATGCTTTTTTATAACGCTGAAAAATGGTAATAAATGGAACCTGACCTAAAGCGTAACAGTTTTAGAACAGCGCATTTTTGACAGTTATTATACACAAGAAAGGAGTCAGTAGCACAGAGGTTAATATGAATGTTACAACTGAAATGTATGCATCAAGTATCCTAGGAGAAGCTTAAAACCCCTTTTAATTCATCCAAATGCCTGTCATCTTGGCCTGCTTCACTGTATCCTACAGCACTGTAAACTAGGTTTACATGCTGTCATTAAGTTCCACTCACCTACTGTGTCTGCCGCCCAGATATAATACATCTAAAAGAGCAACTCAGAAATCAACATTCACTTTGCAAGCCTCCAAAAACTAAAGCTCTATACAAGTGTGCCATACTTCAGGATGTACTCTATGTACCAATGCAATTCTTTTGTACTCCACCTCTAAATTTGAAGGATGTAATACCAGTGTTCAAATGAGATAAAAGAAACTGTAGCCCTTCTTTGATGTACATCCATTCTTATTTTGCACTGGTCTCCACTTCAAGCAGCATTATATTACCATGATATAATTTCATTGGTTATACATCACATTATAAACAGATGTAGACCATCATGATAATATTCTGCACTGAAGCCATGCCCCCACCATTTCTTAAACCAAGTCATTCATAGTACTTAATTCTGTTTTACTCTGTAGATTATCACAATGTTACTGCATGTACCACTTGATTTGAATCCCACCCCATTGCCACTAATTCTCCATGTACTACTGTGATCCCTTTCCAGGCTATATGATTTGTCCTAACATGGACTACAACATTATCTTTCTTACTTTGTATAATTAAATGAGTAATTGTAAATATTTATTCCTTGTTTATCCCTGTCATAGCATCACAGAGGCACATTATTTCCATATCTCACCTGCCTTAAATCAACCTTCCTAAGAATGGAGCCACTGACGTATATTGTTTTCTTCTCATGCATTCCCATATTCCCCTGACCAAGTCTTCACTTTTGAATTCTAAGGATTTTTTTCTCTCACATTTTGGAACCTTTGAACCTAGTTGGGAGAAATAACCTTATCCAGGAGAGGTTAAGAACTCTACAGGGGAACAGTATGGAGAATGTGCCTCTGCTCCATCTCTCTATCAGCCTCACAAACTCATCTGTGGTCCAAATGCTCCTCATTTGTGGCATTTTTGGCAACCTCTAGCACACTAGGTGATGTCCTTTGTGGTGTCTGAGATGAAGAGATTGTTTCCTCAAACCTATTCAGATGTGTAAAACTGTAACAAAAAAACAAGAAGCTCCTACATATGTGGCAACTCCATATATATTCCAGAATCTTAGAAATGTTCACACTCTAGAACCACTACACTATAGCACTTCCTTCACTTCTGATTGAGTGATAGATTTATTTATTAGGTTAGAATCAACAAAGGAAAATAAATAATTATTTTGTATTAGAGATGCATCTAGCAACACAAAAGTAAGTACAATAGTAGTTCTCCTTCTCCCAGCCTACAGGGTACATTTATTAGTGAGAGGATATAAACATACTGTCAAAGCTTTACCTGGCTCCTGGGCCTAGACAAATTAATCCCACATGACCCTTGGTACTGTTGATGGAGAGCTTAAATGGACCATGCACATGTTTGCCTCTTTAGACATTAATGTACCATCTTCTAAATTGAGTATCTTGATTGTAGCCCCACCAAAGACAGGATGGATTAGTCATGATGCCCCCTGGAACAGGCCTAAGACAGACAGCATTAGAACTCACTAAAAATAACAGTGCTACACATTTGGAAATGGGGGGGGGGTAGGGGGTCATAGAGCTGGAACTTAACAGCCAGTTGGGATAAAGTAATCATCTTCTGGTGCAGGGTACTGTCAGCTTAATAAACTGTCTCTGTCTAGCAAAGTGAGTTCTCTGGTTTTCATGTTAGAAGATTTAACAAAATGGGGAAATACCAAAGAAAATTTTAAGCAAAAAGATATGAACTGATTGTAGAAGAAAATGAGGAAAACCACAACTGCTATCAAAGAAACAACAACACAGAAGACTCAGAAAGTTCTAATAAGAGTTAACTGACCGAATTTAATAGTGAACCATATGTAAGATGGGAAGCAGTGCTTTATTTTCTATATGATAAACCTAGACAAGACGTAAGATGATATCACAGCAACAGAATACTGTTTGAAGCCCAGATCAGTGTAAAATAAGAATTAATATTATCTAGTTTGGGATCAGAATCATTTCTGTATAGTTTATCTGACAGCTCAAATATTTCTTTTTTCATTTTATTTCAATAACAGTTGACCAGATTACCGATGTTGTGCTGTATTCCCTTGACAAGTACACCAAAACTGTGTGTTCAGAGGAAATGACGTAAGTAAACTATTTATATACTCAAAACTATGTGTTCAGAGGAAATGACGTAAGTAAACTATTTATATACTCAAAACTATGTGTTCAGAGGAGATTATTCAAGTAAATAATTTATACATCAAGATGCTGAATTCAGAGGAACGTAATCAAGTAACTAATTTTTTCACCAAAACTAGTTAAATGGAAATATACATAAACATACTATTTGTAGACCAGAAGAGTATGTCTGCAAGAAATGATGTACAGGAACAACTTGTGGTGTTAACAGATACATGACACTAGGCATCAGTGGGGTACACCAGGGATCCATGTTGGGACCACTCCTATTTGGCATCTACTTCTTGGAGGTAAAGGTTAATGTCAAGGCCTTTCAATGGCCAGACTTGCAGATGACTGCACACTGGGATCTATCATAGATTCCTCCCATGACACAAACATCCTAAAAGAGGGTATGACTGGTGCCAAAGTCATGGAATAAAACTCAATGCCAATAAATGCATTATAATGCATTATAGTGCATCATAATGCCTATAGAATGAACCAGGCTAATGACTCTATTGATTAGACACCCCTAAGAGCTCATCTAGTAGTCAGGGATCTAGGAACATATGTAATCTGGCCTCTGACCAACATGTGGGCAAGGTAGTAAGAAAATAATTCTGTCACTCAACTTATAAGTAAGGGCATGGCATCCAGGTTTAATAGTGTCCATGTATTTATCCCTTATCAGACACATTGAGTATAATGCCCCCTTCAGCATGTACCTGATCAGACATATGCAACAGATGGAACACCCACAAAGGTCCCATACCAAAAGATTCCAGGGTATAAACACACTGTCCTATATGGATCGCCTTAAAGCCCTATCACTATACTCTGTTTCCTACAACCTACTGAGAGGTGATCTATGCCTGGCATACAAGGCATCCATGGATCCAGCACTGATGGACCTTTTGCACGGCCCCAAAATGAACAGCATCAGAACAACTAGATCCAAGGATTTAAATTTTGCTTGTGACCTAAATAAGACATGTTGGCAAGACAGATATGTGTTTCAGAGGACCCCCATGCTCTGGAAAAGGCTCCTCATCCATGTGAAGCATAGTCCATCCCTAGCCCTATTTAAGATTAACCTTGACCAATGGATGAAAAATCAGAAATTCACCCTGGGTCTGACCCTCATGTCACCGATAGAGGCAGACAGTAATGGCCAAACTAATATTCCTCCCCCCACATAACCTATAGAGAATTCCTAACTAACATGCCTCTTCCTAACATACACCCATGATACAAAGGGCCACAATTGGGTTGGAATTGCACAGTTAAGTTTATAAAGGCCCTGGTTATCGTTAGCCTAGTATATAAGCATGAACCTACAAACTACGAACCCATAGCAAAAGAAAAGGCTGAAATCTTAGAAGTTCTGTGTCGTTCAGCAAGAAGCAAGTAAGAAGGCTAGTGGTCATCAGAAAGGGATAATATCAGACTGAGATTATTACAAATTATGTATAACAGTGTCATACTAAAAAGATTGTGGCATGATAGGATTTACCATATGCAATGCTTTACCACAAATTCAGCAATATGGAGAGCTACTGGTAGCAGGACATAAGAAGTAACAATTTTGATCTTTATGTCCTCAGATAAAGCATTCATACATTACTCAGTTAGATCAGATTCAGAGTCATGTTCAGTTTTAGCAGTGAAAATAGACCAATACTTCATAACAACTGTATGAGCCTGTCTCATCTAAAACATGGAATTTAGCCTGGAAGAAGATGCAGGTTTCAGGGCCACCGTCAGGGCATCAGACACTACCTCACTCATTCCACCTGAGCATTTTATTACTTTCCTTGAAACTCAGAGATATCATCTTTCTAATGCAGCCTCAGAAATAAAGAATCAGTATTTGAAATCCTTCTCAGTTTATTTCTGAGAAAATTTATAACCCATAGACTATATATGATAGAAATTGCAATGAAAGCAAAACTTTCAATGTCCGGTAAACAAAACAAATGAACTACTGAAAGAAATATTGTTCTAAAACTGAAAATAAAGCATTTGAGCTTGCTACCACTATTGGATAGGTGGCAAACCTGCAAAGCAAAAAAAAAAAGCCCTACACGCACTTAACACCCTTACGTATCCACTGACATACATACACAATGGTGTGAATTACTTTGTTTTCTTTTATATACTTGTACTGCACAATATTACTGAAAAACAGAAATTCAGTCACTTCAGCAGTGGCACAGATTGCACTGGACAGATGTATTGCACATGGATTACCAAAGTCCTCACAAAACACTTATATTGTACATCTTTTAGACATATTTTCTGATATCTATCAGTATATGGAGATGAAATGCACAAGCAGCCCTGATTGTACAATATCATTATTTAAAAAGGAAAGATTTTTTTTTTTTTTTTTTAATAACTCCATTGTATAACAGCACTGCACCACGGAAAGGGTGCAATCTATTTACATATTCACTAGTGCTGAGGAGCTGTAGTTGGCTCACTCTAATTACCTTTTTTATTATTTATTATTGCTAACTATGCAGGTGGACAGTTCGGGGGACACATTTCAATTAAACCTTAGTCAATAAGGCAGCAATGACTTCAGATTAAGGTAACACTAGTAACAGTAGGAAAGTCATAATTACAAATCATCACATAAAGTACAATGCATGATTGAAGGCATGTAGCAGTCTTTTTTTAACAGTTAAAAAAAACAGTTGTCCACATAACAAAATCAATTGCATTTAAATTCTGCCTCATTATGTACTCAGTTGGTGTGGTACGCTGTTCCATGCTGTTAACAGATCCATGAAAATGGCTCTTCACTTAGAAAAGATGAAATGCAGTACACTGAAAGGAGCATACTTCCAGACTATATATATATATATATATATATATATATATATATATATATATATATATATATATATATATATATATCTAGTACTGCTAAAATGTAATTTGGTCAAACGTGGCAGTATGCATTATCAATCAGTCTGAATACCACTGAGTTTAACAGTAATGATACTCTAGCCATGACTGCCAGCTAAGTAGTTTTAGCTAAAAATAGGCAGTGGTGTTTTCTGTCCCTGGAAACAGAATGCACAATAACTCTGATAAAGCAAGAAAGCTATAGTTTTCCCACATCCTGCTATGACAGTTTGTGCCTAATGGGTAACTGTTTGAAATGTTGGGATTTGCTAGAGTAACTCCCAAAAAGTAGACACTGAATGGCCAAAATAATGGACTTATATATGCTAAGTCTGAGTTGCCATTTCATGGAATATTACCTTTTCTCTGAGGCATAGCAATCCTGGAGTTGGTATATATAAATTTGGGGTGTTGGGGCTTGCCCCCAACAAAAAGAAGTTTTAAGGAGTAGAAAGATCTTTTAGATTCACCTTTCTCCTATGCTTTCTGTCTATTTTTTTTGGCATGTAATCACTCGGCATTTTGAGGACAGACATTTCAATAGGGAGCCATGTTAATATGATTACCAGTGAAATATTCTAATTTATATCCCCATTATGACTGTTTGCGTAGCTTTTGTCTTTTGTCAGCCTGACAGTCTACCCCTCCTTCACACTAGTTTATGTATTAACTGCCTCATTATAACTGGTGACGCACCCTTTTTCTGCATATCAGGTGGGGGATTTTTCCTTCTAATGGGACATATCAGTAACTGTATCTAATTTCCAGGTAATATAAAATAATAGTAGTTGCTAATTAGGGTATTATACAAGGCAAATTATTTTTTTCTATTTACCTAATATCCCTCCAATCAAGAGTCTGAGCCACTGTATGCAGTGCTTGTTATATTTGCCTTTATATATTCTATGCACATATGCTTCAAAGGGCACATCTGAACTTCGTATTTTAGCAGCATGCTGCCATGGGACACATTAATTCTGGAGATCTGTTTGACAGCATCTTTGAGGAATCACTCCAAGTGCACTGGCTTCCTTTCCATCTTTTGCCCAAAGAGGTGGGTTGATGGGTTATCAGCTGCTCACTCCCATCTACTTCAGCCAGGCCACACCAGTCTCAGAGTCATCTAATCAAATCCAGATAACTAACATTAAAGCAACTGGTTTATTCTTCTGTGCTATGAAGCCAGCTTTGTGCAGTACATATCATGTAATTCTAGATCCTGCTTTCTAAATGGAGTGCACCTGCAGGCAATCACCACAATGACTACTGTTACCATGAAATCATCAGGGATCTATTATAAGCCAATTTTCCTTTTTATAAGTTGGGAACTCAAGGATATAACCTTAGTGTAGTAGCCATTTTACTTGCTTCTTTGCAGTTATAAGTTCATAGGTTCAGCTGTCAGGCTTAAAGATCTACAGAACTTCAAGAAAATCTAATAAATCCATTCTAACATTTTCTTCTTCCCACATGTATATAATTATCTTCAAGAACATTAACTACTGCTTTCTGACTCTACAGAAGAGCTTATTCTACAATCTTGGAAGACAAGTAATGTGCCTGTTACTAATTCTATTATTCATATTTATTCTGGTATTAAGTTCCCTGATCTGTTGTTAGTCCCCCCATGAGTGGTGCATTCGAAGTACTGACTTTATTAAATAGCACTAGATCAGATATTTTATTATAGACCAGACAAAAGATCCCCTTAGAGTAACTTACAGGAAATGAAATATAATGAAAATTCCAGAAGCCTTTCTAAATAGTTCCACCCTTGTGATTTTTCTAATGAGGAATCATACCTTCTTAAGTTGCTTCACATGGCATGTTCAATGCCTACAATACGCAGTTTTGTATTCATTAAATGGGTCATATCATTAAGGTATGAAGTGAAGCAATGATCTTCCTCAAGTCAATAATGATACTTTCTAAAAGAAAATGAGATACAAAACATGTTTTTTGGCACTGGTGGCAATACCCTGGCAGTGTTTAAATTGTTGTCTACTACAGTTCCTAGAGTTTTAGTAATGCTGACATTTTATATGATCATTTATTTAGAAAACAGTCTATGCCCCTTTTTCCCAAATTTCATGATACTACATTTACTGTTATTAAAGGTGAGATCATTCTCTGCACCAGGTCTATATTCTTTCTAGACCATACTGGAAAAATTTGCATCCTTTATTGCAGTAATTATGTTATCTGGCTTGTAGTCATCAGCATATTCAGTTATCAAACCCCATTCTCCACTTTTATTTGTGAGAACAGCTGCTCAAAAACAAGTGGTTCCAGTGTGCAGTCCTATGGAAGGCCCCTGGTAGGCCTAATTGAGAGAGAGAGATATAACACCCCACCCCATTCCCCCCAAAATGCGCACATTTTTTTTCACATTTCTGTCTCTTAACCATTGTTTTTGTTGGTCTGGATACAGGTTTGTCTGTCTGTTTGTTTTTGTTTCTTTTCCCATTTAAATATATATGGACTGCTATTTTATGGTTTTAATTTGTGATTTTTGTCTTTATGTGTAATAGTATTGAATGCCTTAGCAAGGTTAAGAAAACAGTATGGTTTGCTAGCCTTTCATCAAATGTTACTGCTGGCATGTCAAAAAATGCCTAAAAATTCAAAAGGAAGCATCTCCCTTAATTGAACACATACCTAAGCTTTGACATCTCTGCATCCATGATGATTGGATGGGAGATAGGAAATTCACCCCTGGGATCATGTCACTCACCCTGCTAGACAGGGGTCCAGAGAAGTAAATATTGTGGGAAGAAATATCCAGGGAATTATTATGGCTAGGCTTGTATAGGCCCTAGGGCTGATAGCCTAGTACCAACCTATGAACCTATGGTATCAGACTGATTTTTCTTCTTAAAATCTTCCTTCCTCCTTTTCTTCACCTTTTGTCAATATCATACCTCTTTCCTAACCAACCCATCCCCACTTGCACAAATTACTGTCTGTAACCCACATTCTCACCAGTTTTGTGTGACTCATTACCCTACCTGGCCTCACTAGTCTCTCTCATCTATCCTTATCACTCATTTTTGTACCTGCTTGCTCTCCTTATTTGTGTAACTATTGTTTTCTTAATATCCCTTCTCATCCATCCTCCATAATCTTTTATCTCTTTGTTTTACAAAATTCCCTGCCAAATATCATACCTCTTAACCTCTTAGAGCAAGAAATCTGGACAAAGACAAACAAAAGTAGGACAAAGGCCCAAAAATAGGGGCAATTTTAAATATTGCTCTTACAAACTTAGAAAGTTGATATAATGACAGGTTTTGCATTCGCATGAATTTTCTGAAGGGTAAGAAGTCTGAAACTCAAATGTCTGTCATTATTTTCTAAATTCAGTCTTTAATGATTTGCCACTAGTTTGCCAGAAAACAACAATTTTATAAAAAATGGACCAAAATATGACGCAAAAATCTGGACATTCTGGGAAAATCTGTACAGTTGTGATGTATTAGATTATATTCTCCCTTCTAACTCTATAAAATAGAATTCTGCCAAGTCATTCCCCTGCTCTTTCTTCTTCCTGATTTACTGTCCCAGTCATGTACATTAAAGGTAACATGCCAACATATTTTTTCTTATTTAATAAATAAAATATATTTTCTTATGCAGGCTTGTACCATGGACACTCTTGCTTTCTCAGATTCCTGGTACATCTATGAAAACCTAAGGGATTAATTTTTTGCCAATAATTTTGTTTACTATTTGCAGCATTCTTTATGATCCTACATAACCATGAACCTGGGAAAAATAATAACACTGCTACTATCTGTACAGTGAAATTGTGCTTAATTGCTGTCCCATACACCTTTGTACAGTTCCAAATCACAGTATTTTGCAAGTTGACCACTTCTTTAGCAAGCAGGACAGTTAAGCTCCTACCCATCATCATATCAGTCTGAACTTAGGAAATGCCTCCTGCCTCTAGTCAAAACTCAGGAATTAATAACTCCTGATGAAGGGCTTATGCCAGCTCAACAGCTTGAGTTATTGTGAAACCTATGTTGGTCAAATAAAAGGTATCACATCACATATGTGTTACAATGGCTTTTGTGTTTTTTTTTTTTTTTGTTGTTGTTAACAAACCAGCACTGCATTTCTTTAATTTGTTTCACTCCTATGATATTTAATCTTGGAAAGAGATTTTCCTTGCATGTATCTTGGATCACTTCTCTGTGTCCTCTTTGTGGAGATTCAGTTTCCAACTGTCATATGGTAGCTGTGCAAACTTTCAAGTTAAGTTTCAGAGTCTTGACTCGGTTGGCTTTTTCTCATCAGTGCTAAACATTGACTTGACTACAGGATGCCATATCATTTAATCTACTAAAGCTTTTTACCTCCTTCCATCAGTCTTTGTCCTTACATTCAGAACACAGCAACTCTTTTACCCAAGGCAGAATAAATGGGCGTAAGCCTGGCTGTCCAAGTAATGAGTTATCAGCAGTGCTTGAATTCTGAGACTTCCTTTGGAAGCAGTATCAGTCCAAGTAATGAGTTATCAGCAGTGCTCGAATTCTGAGACTACCTTTGGAAGCAGTATCAGTCCAAGTAATGAGTTATCTGCAGTGCTCGAATTCTGAGACTTCCTTTGAAAGTAGTATCAGTCCAAGTAATGAGTTATCAGCAGTGCTCGAATTCTGAGACTTCCCTTGGAAGCAGTATCAGTCCAAGTAATGAGTTATCAGCAGTGCTCGAATTCTGAGACTTCCTTTGGAAGCAGTATCAGTCCAAGTATTGAGTTATCAGCAGTGCTCGAATTCTGAGACTTCCTCTGGAAGCAGTATCAGTCCAAGTAATGAGTTATCAGCAGTGCTCAAATTCTGAGACTTCCTTTGGAAGCAGTATCAGTCCAAATAATGAGTTATCAGCAGTGCTCGAATTCTGAGACTTCCTTTGGAAGTAGTCCAAGTAATGAGTTATCAGCTGTGCTCAAATTCTGAGACTTCCTTTGGAAGCAGTATCAGTCCAAGTAATGAGTTATCAGCAGTGCTGGAATTCTGAGACTTCCTTTGGAAGCAGTATCAGTCCAAGTAATGAGTTATCAGCAGTGCTGGAATTCTGAGACTTACTTTGGAAGCAGTATCAGTCCAAGTAATGAGTTATCAGCAGTGCTCGAATTCTGAGACCTCCTTTGGAAGCAGTATCAGTCCAAGTAATGAGTTATCAGCAGTGCTCGAATTCTGAGGCTTCCTTTGGAAACAGCATCAGTCCAAGTAATGAGTTATCAGCAGTGCTCGAATTCTGAGACTTCCCTAGGAAGCAGTATCAGTCCAAGTAATGAGTTATCAGCAGTGCTCGAATTCTGAGACTTCCCTTGGAAGCAGTATCAGTCCAAGTAATGCGTTATCAGCAGTGCTCAAATTCTGAGACTTCCTTTGGAAGCAGTATCAGTCCAAGTAATGAGTTATTAGCAGTGCTCGAATTCTGAGACTTCCTTTGGAAGCAGTTTCAGTCCAATAATGAGTTATCAGCAGTGCTCGAATTCTGAGACTTCCTTTGGAAGCAGTATCAGTCCAAGTAATGAGTTATCAGCAGTGCTCGAATTCTGAGACTTCCTTTGGAAGTAGTATCAGTCCAAGTAATGAGTTATCAGCAGTGCTCAAATTCTGAGACTTCCTTTGGAAGCAGTATCAGTCCAAGTAATGAGTTATCAGCAGTGCTCGAATTCTGAGATTCCTTTGGAAGCAGTATCAGTCCAAGTAATGAGTTATCAGCAGTGCTCGAATTCTGAGACTTCCTTTGGAAGTAGTCCAAGTAATGAGTTATCAACAGTGCTCAAATTCTGAGACTTCCTTTGGAAGCAGTATCAGTCCAAGTATTGAGTTATCAGCAGTGCTCGGATTCTGAGACTTCCTCTGGAAGCAGTATCAGTCCAAGTAATGAGTTATCAGCAGTGCTCGAATTCTGAGACTTCCTTTGGAAGCAGTATCAGTCCAAGTAATGAGTTATCAGCAGTGCTCAAATTCTGAGACTTCCTTTGGAAGCAGTATCAGTCCAAGCAATGAGTTATCAGCAGTGCTCGAATTCTGAGACTTCCTTTGGAAGTAGTCCAAGTAATGAGTTATCAGCAGTGCTCAAATTCTGAGACTTCCTTTGGAAGCAGTCTCAGTCAAAGTAATGAGTTATCAGCAGTGCTCGAATTCTGAGACTTCCTTTGGAAGCAGTATCAGTCCAAGTAATGAGTTATCAGCAGTGCTCAAATTCTGAGACTTCCTTTGGAAGCAGTATCAGTCCAAGTAATGAGTTATCAGCAGTGCTCGAATTCTGAGACTTCCTTTGGAAGCAGTATCAGTCCAAGTAATGAGTTATCAGCAGTGCTCGAATTCTGAGACTTCCTTTGGAAGCAGTATCAGTCCAAGTAATGAGTTATCAGCAGTGCTCAAATTCTGAGACTTCCTTTGGAAGCAGTATCAGTCCAAGCAATGAGTTATCAGCAGTGCTCGAATTCTGAGACTTCCTTTGGAAGTAGTCCAAGTAATGAGTTATCAGCAGTGCTCAAATTCTGAGACTTCCTTTGGAAGCAGTATCAGTCCAAGTAATGAGTTATCAGCAGTGCTCGAATTCTGAGACTTGCTTTGGAAGCAGTATCAGTCCAAGTAATGAGTTATCAGCAGTGCTCGAATTCTGAGACTTCCTTTGGAAGCAGTATCAGTCCAAGTAATGTGTTATCAGCAGTGCTCGAATTCTGAGACCTCCTTTGGAAGCAGTATCAGTCCAAGTAATGAGTTATCAGCAGTGCTCGAATTCTTAGACTTTTTTTGGAAGCAGTATCAGTCCAAGTAATGAGTTATCAGCAGTGCTGGAATTCTGAGACTTCCTTTGGAAGCAGTATCAGTCCAAGTAATGAGTTATCAGCTGTGCTCGAATTCTGAGACTTCCTTTGGAAGCAGTATCAGTCCAAGTAATGAGTTATCAGCAGTGCTCAAATTCTGAGACTTCCTTTGGAAGCAGTATCAGTCCAAGTAATGAGTTATCAGCAGTGCTCGAATTCTGAGACTTTTTTTGGAAGCAGTATCAGTCCAAGTAATGAGTTATCAGCAGTGCTCAAATTCTAAGACCTTCTTTGGAAGCAGTATCAGTCCAAGTAATGAGTTATCAGCAGTGCTCGAATTCTGAGACTTCCTTTGGAAGCAGTATCAGTCCAAGTAATGAGTTATCTGCAGTGCTCGAATTCTTAGACTTCCTTTGGAAGCAGTATCAGTCCAACTAATGAGTTATCAGCAGTGCTCGAATTCTGAGACTTCCTTTGGAAGCAGTATCAGTCCAAGTAATGAGTTATCAGCAGTGCTCGAATTCTGAGACTTCCTTTGGAAGCAGTATCAGTCCAAGTAATGAGTTATCAGCAGTGCTCGAATTCTGAGACTTCCTTTGGAAGCAGTATCAGTCCAAGTAATGAGTTATCAGCAGTGCTCGAATTCTGAGACTTTTTTTGGAAGCAGTATCAGTCCAAGTAATGAGTTATCAGCAGTGCTCGAATTCTGAGACTTCCTTTGGAAGTAGTCCAAGTAATGAGTTATCAACAGTGCTCAAATTCTGAGACTTCCTTTGGAAGCAGTATCAGTCCAAGTAATGAGTTATCAGCAGTGCTCAAATTCTGAGACTTCCTTTGGAAGCAGTATCAGTCCAAGTAATGAGTTATCAGCAGTGCCTCAATTCTGAGACTTCCTTTGGAAGCAGTATCAGTCCAAGTAATGAGTTATCAGCAGTGCTCGAATTCTGAGACTTCCTTTGGAAGCAGTATCAGTCCAAGTAATGAGTTATCAGCAGTGCTCAAATTCTGAGACTTCCTTTGGAAGCAGTATCAGTCCAAGCAATGAGTTATCAGCAGTGCTCGAATTCTGAGACTTCCTTTGGAAGTAGTCCAAGTAATGAGTTATCAGCAGTGCTCAAATTCTGAGACTTCCTTTGGAAGCAGTATCAGTCCAAGTAATGAGTTATCAGCAGTGCTCGAATTCTGAGACTTGCTTTGGAAGCAGTATCAGTCCAAGTAATGAGTTATCAGCAGTGCTCGAATTCTGAGACTTCCTTTGGAAGCAGTATCAGTCCAAGTAATGTGTTATCAGCAGTGCTCGAATTCTGAGACCTCCTTTGGAAGCAGTATCAGTCCAAGTAATGAGTTATCAGCAGTGCTCGAATTCTTAGACTTTTTTTGGAAGCAGTATCAGTCCAAGTAATGAGTTATCAGCAGTGCTGGAATTCTGAGACTTCCTTTGGAAGCAGTATCAGTCCAAGTAATGAGTTATCAGCTGTGCTCGAATTCTGAGACTTCCTTTGGAAGCAGTATCAGTCCAAGTAATGAGTTATCAGCAGTGCTCAAATTCTGAGACTTCCTTTGGAAGCAGTATCAGTCCAAGTAATGAGTTATCAGCAGTGCTCGAATTCTGAGACTTCCTTTGGAAGCAGTATCAGTCCAAGTAATGAGTTATCAGCAGTGCTCAAATTCTAAGACCTCCTTTGAAGCAGTATCAGTCCAAGTAATGAGTTATCAGCAGTGCTCGAATTCTGAGACTTCCTTTGGAAGCAGTATCAGTCCAAGTAATGAGTTATCTGCAGTGCTCGAATTCTTAGACTTCCTTTGGAAGCAGTATCAGTCCAACTAATGAGTTATCAGCAGTGCTCGAATTCTGAGACTTCCTTTGGAAGCAGTATCAGTCCAAGTAATGAGTTATCAGCAGTGCTCGAATTCTGAGACTTCCTTTGGAAGCAGTATCAGTCCAAGTAATGAGTTATCAGCAGTGCTCGAATTCTGAGACTTCCTTTGGAAGCAGTATCAGTCCAAGTAATGAGTTATCAGCAGTGCTCGAATTCTGAGACTTTTTTTGGAAGCAGTATCAGTCCAAGTAATGAGTTATCAGCAGTGCTCGAATTCTGAGACTTCCTTTGGAAGCAGTATCAGTCCAAGTAATGAGTTAGCAGCAGTGCTCGAATTCTGAGACTTCCTTTGGAAGCAGTATCATACAGCATGATTAGATGTCAACTTTAGTCACTGTAGGCAGCAACAGCATTCTTTTTTGGGTTTTGTTTTGTTTTTTTGTTGTTTTTTTTTTTTTTGCTCCACAGTCTGAACCACCAGCTATCTTAACCTACTAAGTAAAACCATTCATTTTCACATTTCTGCCTGAGGTGACACCCTCTCAGTAACCACTGTTTATTTCCAGGTGGTTAGTTTTCAGTTTGCCTTTTTATATCTGCCTGATGTCCCTGCAAGATCTAGTATGTGCTTTGCTGATGTTTACATACAACATGCATATGAATTTCTATAGGCATATCTGTCCTCCAATAGGATGCATTCATTCTAGAAGTCTGTTCCCCTGATCTTAATGGGGGTACAGTACTGCTCACAGAATTATCAACTGTAGACTCAGCCCAGGTAGGGCTTATAAAAAATAATAGATTGGCAACATAAGATTGCGTGTGAATACATACATGATACCCTCATCGCTGCCTCAGTATGAGCCCTAAGGAGGACTCTACTTAACCTTTTCTTATTTTCTCTCTAAAATAAAACTATAACTCTTTTAGGAATGGACCTTGTTAAATCACACTATGTCAACAGCATGCTTATAGACCATTTCCTAACTCAGCTCCATGGTGGATTAACTACTGCTAAGTCCCTGCCACCACCCATTATACAACTATAACACATTGCCAGTAGGTCAGATGCCACAGACATATATCATAGAAGTGCAAAATCATCCACCAGCCATTATATAACTATACTACATTGCCAGTAGGTCAGATGGCACAGACATACATATCATAAAACTGAAAAATAACCCGCAAACCTTTATACAACTATAATACATTGCCAGTGGGTCAGATACTCCAGATGTGCATCTCATACAAGTGCAAAATCATCTTGGAAGAATAAGAAGACAAGGAGTGGAGTTCAAAATGAGTGGTATGGCAATGCTAACCTCAAAAGAGAAACAAAACACATAACAATAATAATTATGCCATCTATAAAAGTAAGCAGTTAATAAGTTGATACAGCAAGGCAGTTGGTACAGCTAGTGAGAAGCTGCAGCATATAAAAGGAAAAGCAACCTCTGACAGAAACCAAATGAGATAAATCACCACACTGATTACATAACAAGAGATAACCATCCTGTTATAGAAATGTCTAATTTTCAGAAATGGTACATCAAGATGAATGTGGGCAAGGTATGGGGGTGTCACAGGATAATAAATGGTACAAACTCTGCATTTGAAAAAGAAAAAAAATTAATATACCTGCATCAATGTTTCATTTCTGAGAAGAATAATGAAACATGCAGAAACCTTTTAATAGTCCATGAAATTAAACAAGACACAGCATGTATTTTTTTAGACTAAAATGTTTTTGACTAGGTGGTTCTACAGTATAAAAGGAGAAACACTCATTGAAAGAGGAGTGTGATCTTAAGCAGTCTTTCACTAAAGTTAATAGAATAAATATAAGTCGAGATTTCCATGAATGCAGAATAAAAGCATAGATAGGGACAGACACTGAATATGGTCTGAAGTAAATAGAATGACATGGAAAAATATGTGAGCTGCATCTGATGAATCCTTGATGTCCTTCAAGGATGCATCTGCAGTCCTTACATATGGGTTGCCCTGCCTCAGGCAGCCCTTTGGTTGGCCGGATTCCAAAGTCTGGGTCCGGCGTCGGCTGATGTCGCCCTTTCCCCGACGTCAGAGCGCCTGGGGTATAAAAGAGTCAGCCGACGCCATCTTCCCCAGTCTTTCTTGCCGCGTGGTGCCCGAAGCAGAAGCAGTTCGCAAGTGCCGGTCGGCCAGCTCCTGTAAATTCAGCTACCGAAGACTTCAAAAAGCTAAGTACCCCGTTGGGGACTCTTTCTTGCCTCAGCCGATGTCAGATCAAACGCTTAAAGTTAATAATTGCTTGACTTGTGGGAAACAAATACCTCATAAGGATTTCCATTCCTACTGCCTCCCTTGCCTAGGCCCAGACCACAACGTCTCGGCCTGTACTGCCTGTGCCTCCTTTAATCGACACACTCTTAGGCGTCGGTCGGAGTTTGCAGAGGAATTTTTTGGGGCTAGTTTCTCTTATAAAATGCCGTCGGAGACTCCGACTTCTCATTTAACCAAAAAATGGAAGGACAAGGACCGACACACACGGACCGTGGTTTCGGCTGAAACCACGCCTAAGCCTACCGCGAGTGTCTCGGTCTCGGCTGAAACCGAGTCCTTGGTACTTCTGACCGTGGAAACGGTACAACCGACAGCCTCGGCCCCGGAGGCTTCTTCTGAGTTGGTTATGGATTTACCCTCGGAAACCGGTGTTCATGAAACTACCGACACCATTCCCTTAGACAAGATTACCCCAGAACGTGGAGCAGCCAGGCCCCCTGCATCCATGTCCATTAAAGCATTCACTAGGGCTAAAGCTGCTAAGCAACAAAAAACTCTGCCTCCCAAGACTATTTCTCAGGGATCCACTACAGGTTCACAGATACTAAGTTTGGCTGAGGATCTTATTTCCTTAATCAGAGGATCCCAGCCTCATCTGGACAGGGGCTCTCAACCCCCTCTAGACAAAAGGCCCAGGGCTGAGTCCGCTGATCCTCAGTCCTCTGATGAGGCCTCTGATGGCTCTGCTCTATCAGATTACCAGGAGGAGGCCTTCACGGCCTACGAGGATTCTGATGCAGAGGAATCCATTCCCTCTGCCTCCCCTCCTGAAGAGCTGTCCTTTGAGGAGACCCTTCACTCCATGAGAGAGCATTTCCAATGGCAGGGCCAGGAATTCTCCGATTCCAGGAAGAGATTAAGGACTTTTCTTCATTTACCTCAGCATAGACCTTTGGCTATTCCTCCTGTTTTAAGTGTCATTGATGATGTGTATTCTGAGTCTAGCACTACCCCTGACACCCTTCCTCCGGCTCCTGTTAAACCCGATAGGTACTACAGGGTCCCGGACTCACATCATTTCCTTTACAAGGCCCACTCTGCTGACCCAGAAACTATTTCCCAGGGTCCTAAAGGGGTTGCAGCTGCCACTACTAAAAATCCACTCCCCTCTGAAAGGGAGTCCAGGGCTTTAGAGAGATGGGGTAAAAAAGTGTATACTTCTTCCACTCTGTCTCTGAGGGCTTTAAATTGTCAATTTCATATGATACAGTACCAAGAGTATTTGTTGGATGAATTGCAGAAAAAGCTGTCTTCTTCTGAACTCCTAGACCGTAAGTCACTTCAGGATCTGGTACATAATTCACAACAGGTTAGCAACCATTTCTTGTAGTGTGGTTATGATGCATTGGAAGCTTCATGTAGGTCAGCAATGACAGGTGCAGTCATACGTAGACATGCTTGGCTGAAGGAACAATCTCTGCCAGATCATGTTAAGGCTGAGCTTCTGGATGCTCCACTGGAAAAGCAAAAGTTATTTGGCTCCACTGCTCAGGAGGTCTTAAAGAAATTTGAGGAAAAGGCTAAATCTGTACAAACAGTCAAAGATTTCCTCCAGGTACAACCACCAAGATTCAGCAGAAATTGGCCTTCTAAGAATTGGTCCTTTCCGGAAGAGAGATATCAAAGAGGCAAGAACAGGCATGCCAGAGGTAGAGGGCAAGCTAGAGGCTCCTACAGAGGACGTCAATGGCAGCCTCCTAACCAGCGAGGTAGTGCAGGACCAACAACTGCTGCACAAGGACAGACTCAATGATTTCACCTTGATCCCGCCAACCAGGGCTCAATTAGAAGCACCTTTGGGTGGAAAATTGTCTTTATTCTCAAGAAATTGGCACAGTATTACAAGGGACAAATGGACACTGCAAATAATAGACAAAGGATACAGGTTCCATTTCCATACATTACCAAAAGAAAAGGAATGCCAAACCTGCCACCAAATCAAAGGGCAGAGGCTTTAAAACAAATTGCCAACCTATTGCAAATGAAAGCTATAGAAAAGGTTCCTCTCACAGAACAAGGCCAAGGATTTTATTCCAGACTATTCCTTGTCCCAAGAAAAGAAAAACAATGGAGGCCTATTCTCGATTTGTCCGCACTCAATACTTATCTCATTGTGCCAAAATTCAAAATGCTGACCCTACAGCAACTCCTTCCCATGCTGGGCAAGGGGTCTTGGCTGTTAACTCTAGACCTCAAGGAGGCATACCTGCATGTCCCTATCAGACAAAGTTGCAGAAGACACCTCAGATTTCTTGCAGGTTCAGAGCATTATCAATTCTCAGCATTGCCCTTTGGCTTATCTACTGCACCCAGAGTATTCACGAAATGCCTGGCATCAGTAATTGCACACTGCAGACTTCAGGGGATTTAAATATACCCGTATCTGGACGACTGCCTTATACAAGCGGACAGCCAACAAACTTTGGAAAAACATTTGAATTATGCCATCCACCTTCTGCAGGCCTTGGGATACACAGTCAACATTCACAAGTCAAGACTTGTGCCATCCCAAAGAATAACTTTTCTGGGTGCGGAACTAGATACAACCACCCAAATGGCTTTTCTCACAGAAGAAAAACAAAGACAACTACCAGATTACTTCAAAAATCTGACAAAACAAACTCAGATGACTGCAAGGAAAACCCTGCAGGTCCTGGGTTACATGGCATCGTGCATTCTTCTGATTTCAAAAGCAAGGCTGCATATGAGAAAACTACAATGGTACCTAAGGAGTTTATGGTCTCAGCACAATCACAGCCTAGAAACTTTGATACCACTCATTCCATGCCTTCAAAAGGAATTCCTGTGGTGGGCCCAAGCAAGCCAGTCAAACAGGGGTCTGCCTTTCAGCAAACCAGTAACCAGCCAAACCATTACCTCGGACGCTTCAGACCATGGATGGGGAGCACACATGGAGGACAGATGCATCCAAGGACTATGGTCTCAGAAAGAATTGCGCATGCACATAAACCAAAAGAAAATGCTGGCAGTGATACATGCAATCGAGGCCTTCAAGCACTTTCTACATCAAGGCCACCTGCTAATAAGGACAGACAATACCACCGTTATGTGGTACATAAACAAGCAAGGAGGTACCCATTCCTACCCTCTTTGCAGACTAGCAATAAATCTTTGGGAACTTTCCCTAAAACTCAATATAGAGCTGCAATCCCAGTTTGTGCCAGGAAAAGACAATATACTAGCGGACAGCCTAAGCAGAAATACCATGGATCCACACAAATGGATGCTACACCCAGACATCTTCCTTCAGATAACACAATTTTGGGGAAGGCCGGACATAGATCTTTTTGCCTCCCACCACAATCATCAGCTGAAGAAATTCTGTTCAAGGACATACCACCCACAAGCATGGAAAGTGGACGCCCTCTCTTTCAGCTGGAATACTCTAACAGTGTATACATTTCCACCTCTTCCACTAATGACCAGGGTCTTACTGAAAATCAGGACAGAGCAGCCAAAAGTGATTCTAATAGCCCCGGACTGGCCAAGGCAGCACTGGTACCCACTGTTACGATGCCTGTCACACACGAAACCGTGGCCTCTACCACAATGGTCACTCCTTCTGACACAGCACAATTACAAAACTCTGCACTCCAGCCTGAAAACCCTGCAGCTAACAGCCTGGAGAATACCTTGACTCCTCACCAGGAAAAGCCATCCAAGAGAGTGAAGGATATCATCATGGAAGCTCACAGACCTTCCACGAGAAAGGCATATTCAGCAAAATGGAAAATATTCCACACTTGGAGCACCGCAAAGGGCCTAGATGCCACAGTGATGAGGATGGCACATATCCTGGAATATTTGGCAGAAATGCTCCACAATGGCCTTTTTTTACTCTTCCATAAAAATTCATGCTTCAGCAATTTCAGCAGAATACAATACTGATCCACCTGTCTTCTCTCATGCTCTCCTAAGGCAGTTTCTAAGAGGAATTAAAAACATCAATCCTCCAAGAAAACCACCAGTGCCTACATGGGACCTTAACTTCATGTTGGAAAAGTTGACTCTACCTCCCTTTGAACCAGCAGCATCTTCAGAGTTACAGTTCCTGTCTTGGAAGACTGCCTTCCTTCTGGCCATAACCTCAGCAAGAAGAGTATCTGAATTGCAGGCACTCATAGCAGTACAACCATTTCTTATTTTTCATCAGGACAGAGTCTCCTTGAGAACCAATCCTTCATTCATGCCAAAGGTGGTATCCAGGGTCTCACTGAACCAAGCTATTCACCTGCCTACCTTCTTTCCAGATCCGCAAAACATGGGAGAAAAACTTCTGCATACCCTGGACATTCACAGACAGTTATGCTACTACTTGGACAGAACTAAGACTTTCAGAAAAACTGACCAGCTGTTGGTAGCATATGCTGCAGGCATCCAAGGCAAAGCAATTTCCAAACAGACAATTTCAAAATGGATAGGAAATTGCATTCGATTCTGCTACTCTTATCATGGAAAAACTGTGCCAGCTAACATCAGGCCTCATTCCACCAGAGCCACAGCCACCTCCACAGACTTTTTAAGAGGGGTGGCTACCAAGGACATTTTAGAAGCTGCTACATGGAGCTCCGTGCATACATTTTCCAAGCATTACAATTTGCCCTTATATTCCAGATCCAGAGCAGGCTTTGCTACGGCAGTCCTGCAGGGCATTTTAGCTACACCATCATTTTCTTAGATCCTACCACCCCAGCTTGGCTATGGTATTCTACCCATATGTAAGGACTGCAGATGCATCCTTGAAGGACATAGTACAGTTTTGTACCTACCATAAATGTAGATGTCCGATAGGTATGCATCTGCAGTCAGGTTTTCCCTCCCTCCTTCCCCTCTGTGGTATTTCTTGGGTACTTATCCCTCTTATAGCTAGCTGGGGTTATCTATTATGGTGTATTTGTTTTTTATTACTGTGCATGTTTGGAATATTTTGCATTTCTCCAAATTTAGCCTTCCTTAGAGGGCACCTGACATCTGGGGCAAGAAAAACTGAGGAAGATGGCATCGGCTGACTCTTTTATACCCCAGGCGCTCTGACGTCGGGGAAAGGGCGACATCAGCCGACGCCGGACCCAGACTTTGGAATCCGGCCGACCGAAGGGCTGCCTGAGGCAGGACAACCCATATGTAAGGACTGCAGATGCATACCTATCGGACATCTACATTTATGGTAGGTACAAAACTGTACTTTTGCTGATATGCTTTTTTCAGTTTCTCTTTGACTGTCTGATACCAAGCTTCATGTGGCTTTCAGTAAAACCTTGCTCTGAACTTTTACTACATGCCAGTCTTCCTTAGAAGGCAGCACATGGTTGTCTGCAAAATGCGATGCTAAAAGCCTGTACCACTATCATAGAGAGAGATAAAGCCCAGACTATAGCCCAGGCATCTTAACAGCAGGGGTGATTGACAGGGCAAACAGAGTGCAGGAATGGTATATCTATCACAGGATGGATGGATGGTGGTTCCCAACTAGCGAGCGCCACTGTTCTAATGACACAGCCTTGGTTGGAGAGCTGTGGCCCATTTTAACATGGAAGCTGATATCAGGAAGATGTGTCATGGTCACCAAAGCCAGTGACAGAGTCCTGTTGCCCAAGGGGAGCTGCACACATGCATGGGTAGAAGGGTATAGATAGCCCTTACAATGAAATGCAAGCACTGATGTTGCCACCAGGAGAAGGATTAGGCCATAAAAATGAAAAACGCTGTCACTAAGTCAACAAAGCATTGTCACGACTGCCTGGAAAGTGCCCCCTCCCCCCCACTGCACAGCATGATGTCTTCTCAAAGGGTAAGCTTGCTGATAGGCAGGCACAGGGTCAGAAATTATACAAAATAATCTAAATATCACTGTACCTGACTCTTTCATCAGAAAATTATATAAGATTCTTAAAGCGTTTTTGTATTTCTATGGGACTTTAGTTTTTAGTTTCCATTACACTGTAGACCATAGAACTTTTAATCAAATGGATCACAAAATGTAGAGCATTCTAATGTTTGTTCCAATTAATAACTTTTATCTTATATTTAAAAAATACTTTTTTCTCATTATCGTTTTTGTCTCCCTAGGGACACTGTAGGTGCTAATTCTACTTTCTCAAAGACATATGTGGTTACTCCACTCCTGGCAAATAATCGTGAGAAACGTGGTCTGGCACTGGATGGCAAACTGAAACATGGAGACACCAACCTTGCCTCAAGTACAATGTAAGGGTTTTTTCTTCATCTTCTGTATATCATACAGCTAAATGGCTTATAGTAAAACTCCTTTCAAGCTGTTAGGTTTAAGTTTGTGTGAAAATGAATTGTGTTTCCTTGCAGTTAAGGTGATGTTAATAAGTAATGAGGCAATCCAGTAATTTTCCACATGTTAACTAATAGCTCAGCAAGTCTGCAAGAGAGATCCTTTTCAGCAAAGTACCAGCAGCTAATCTATGACAACCATATGTCTGCTAATGAGCATACTGCCCTGAACTTATCATTGTCAGAAGTAAAGAACCAAAGACCAGATCCACCAAGCATTATAGAAGTCGGTGAATTGGTGATCCCACCTTTTCACAACTATGATTTTTATCAGATAGCCAAAAGAACAGAATTTTGAGCATACTGATATTTGGCTGGATGGCCAAAGTTCATTGTGATGCACAATCTTGTAGTCAGGCCTTGCATGTGTGCCGTAGGGATAAGGCTAAGTCTACATGCAAATTTTCATAAACAAGTCATGCATCCATGCTCTAGGGATAAGCCTGCATGCATATTGCCATGAGCAAGTCACGCATGCATGATCTAGGAATAAGCCTGTATGCACATTGTCATGAACAAGTCATGCATCGATGCTCTAGGGATAAGCCTGAATTCATATTATCATGAGCAGTCATGCATGCATGACCTAGAGATAAGTCTGCATGCACATTCTCATGAACAAGTCATGCACCCCTGCTCTCTGAACAGATGCTGAATATGGACATCTATGCACACTATCCCAAGAAAAACCTTTCAGGAGCAGCATAACAAATGTCTTGTATGCACATTATAGTGAATAAACCTTGTATGCATGTTGTGGTGAACAAATCATCTAATCATTATGTGCTCATTATACTACAAGGTTAGCAAGCATCTCATATTCAGGTTATAAGCAAGGCTCTCTCATTACCCTGCAAATACAGCAAACATTTCTCATATTCAGGTTATAAGCAAACCTTTCTATGCATGAACAAATATTGTGTGTGTGTGTGTGTGTGTGTGTGTGTATGTGTGTGTGTGTGTGTGTATATGTGTGTGTGTGTGTGTGTGTGTGTGTGTGTGTGTGTGTGTGTGTGTGTGTGTGTGAGTGTGTAATAAATAAACGTTAAATGTTAATTGTAATGAACCCATCTTCACTGAATGAGACAGTAAACAATCCTTGCCTGAACATTACACTTGTTTGACAATGAAGCAAACCTACACACACAACGTATTGAGCAAATATTGCCTGCACATTGTAGTGAACAAACGATGAATGTACACTATGGTAAAGAACTTTTGCATGTAGGTTATAGTGAAATAATCTTGATTACATTATGTAGGGAACAAATATTTCATTTACCTACAGTGAACAAACTGCATAGGTCCTTGGGCTAGCTGCCCTTGCAGGCCATATTAAGCCTAGCCAATTTCCCTTTTAGTGCTTGAATGAAACTATACCATTTAGTGTTTTGCTGGCCTTACCTATCCCATCATTAATAATTATATATTACCCCTGGTGAGAATAACTGGGATCATACCATAGATAATTTAAGGGAACCCATGCATGCGATAAAGTATTTAGGAGCTCCTTCTATTCATTAGTAGTAAGGGGGCAATCCTGGGGTAAATCTTCTATCTTCCACCCATAGATTTAAGTTGCACTTGAATATGGACAGGGATGTGCTTTGTTTCATGTGGATGGAGAGTGTTTCAGCGGTATCCTCTGCAGAATATACCTGTCTCTCCAAACTGTTCTGTTGATGTTGCAGAAGAAGTTTAAATCCCTAAACAGAGTATCTCTGGTGTCATTTGACTTCCTGATGTACAGTAAATACATTAGTACTAAGTCAGAAGATGCCTTGTATGCCAGACACAAGTCACCTCTTAGCAGTCTGTAGGATACTGAGTATAGTGAAAAGGCTTTGAGTTGGTCCATGTAGGGCATATTATTTAGGACTTGTATCCTTTTAATAAGGTACCTCTGTGGGCATTTCAGTTGTTACATGTGTCTGGACAAATACATACCAAAGAGGGAATTATAGTCAATGACTGACCTACTGAGGGTTGAGTAAGGGGGTACAATGACATCCCTTCATCTAGACAGAATTCCCTTTGTTTATAAGTTGTACAATATAGAAGGACTTTCGTATGATAATAGACACATGCTGACTGAAAAGTAGATCTCTTTCCACAAAAGTTCCTAAATCCCAAACAAATGGGTCAACTCTTAGGGGTATATTGTCAGTGTGGTAGTTACCCAGGGTAGAAGACTTCCCAAAGGGTACAATAATGCATTTTTTTGTCATTACTTTCAGCCTGTGATTTTGGCACCAGTTATTTAGTTGGGAATAACATTCCAGCAGAATGAATAATTCATTTGGGTATTAAATAACTATTCCTAGCTTGCAGTCATTTGCAAACTTACTCTGCTAAGAGCCCCTTGGTATTGGCTTTAACTACAGAGAAGTAGATGTCAAACAGGGAGGTCTAGCAAAGAAACCTGAGAAACTCCACTGGTGACTGGTCTCTTTGTGGAGGTAACTTCACCCATTTTGACTTCCCACGTCCTATATGTGAGCGAGTCAGCAATACAGTGGAGTTCATAGATGTTTACTCTAAGTTTATTTAGCTTTTCTACATTACTTAAGTGTGGGATTGTGTCAAAAGCTTTGGCTAGGTCGAGGTATGTGGTATGTACCATTTTACCTTCATCCATTGCTTAGATGACCCTTTTAAAAAAGTCCACCAGGTTTAATAAGCATAACCTGCCCTTGAGCAACCCAAACTGAGGTGGGTCCAGTGTTTAGATGTTCTCTATGCCCTTATTGATTAGTTCCATGATAAGTCTTTCCATGGCTTTGCATACGAGGCTGGTCATATGCCTGGGTCTGTGGAAGATCCCCCCTTATGCAGGGGAATGATTGTAGCTGTTCTCCATTTACTTCACAAAACCTGTATAGTGGTTGAGGTTGAACAGTGTTGTTAGACTGCTGGCTAAATCATGCTTCATGCTATTTAAGATGCATCCATGCACATTGTATAGACCCATCAATGTAGTATTTTAGCTCCTGATAGTGGTTTTGTCTTGTGTGATAGCAGTGATTGTAGGAGGCAAGACAATTCCAGGTATATCCTGACAGACAGACAGAGGGAAGAGAACGGTAAAGTTAAAGCTAAATTTATTGGCCAGTAGGTTTGCTACATCTTCAGCCTCAGTATAGGTAACATTGTTCACAATCGGCTCAGTGCATTGCTGCATTGTGCTTTTGAGTTCACAAATGTAACTAAATAGGCCTTGTGATTGCCCTTGGCTTGGGTAGCTATTTTAGCCTCATACTTCACTTTGATGGATTTCATTAAGCTCCTGTTAGGTTTATTTCAGTAATGAGATTTTTTATCATTCTGGGAATTACTCTTCTTTTCTGGTCAAATTTCTCTTCCTATTATTGTAGAGCTTGTTGATATTATGGTTCCAATGTGTGGGTTTGTTACTGGGGCTTGCCCTGCACTTGTTACTAAAGGAAATGCATGTACATAATGAAAACCAAATCACACGTATATAATGTCAAAAAAAAATTGTAGGGACTTTCCAGATGGCTGCACATTAATAAACAGCTTAACTTTAGCTCTCCCAGTGTGAAAAAAAGAAACTGAAGGACAAGAGCCAGGAACTCTGTCACTTTTAGTAAATTCAGTTACTGGCTAGTAAGTACACTGCCTGGATGCCAGCAAAGAAGAAACTAAGAGAGTCGGAAAGAATATCATCTAGAAAAGGTGAAGAGAAAACACTGAATGGGAAGAATCCTGCAGCTGCTCAGCAAAAAGCAGTTCAAGTTCCAACTTTGGAGCCAGGTATGACTTCCTGTAATCTAAAGGGGAAAAAAATAAGTCAAATGTACTCAGAGCTGATTAAAATAAAAGAAACACTAAAGAAGTATATCAACTCATATAACAAAAGGTTGGAAAATGGAAGAAGCTTTAAAGAGAGATTCAGATGAGCTGATAAAACTGCAAAAACCAAGGCTGAAATGAAGAAAAGGCTGGCTGACCATTAGCCTGCTCAAGAAGAGATATTTCAACAGTAGTACAATTAGAGGATAGAGCACATAGGGAAACCCTGAGATTTCCTACTGTACCAGAGAAACTAGAAAGAACAGACTGTATTAATTTTATGAAGACACAAATAAGTAACTGGACTGGTATTCTACAGCAGGATATTTTAATTGAAAGGGCACATCATGTGTATGCCCCAAACCTGGCCATGAGAAAGTAGTAAGACCCATATTAGTAATAATGCAATCCTACCAGCAGAAAGAGTTGATCTTGACAAAACTGTGGCAGAAGGGTACTGTATTAAATGTGAGAGCAGCAGAGTGTTTGCAGAAAATGATTAATCACTGTATGCTAGGCAGAAGATAAAACATATTTATTCCCGCAATCAGGAATGTCGAAAGGCAGGTGTGAGATTCAAGCTGCAATATCCAGCTGTCTTCAGAATATTTTTTCCTGGAGGATCAAAGTCATTTTTTTTTTTTTGATGCAGAACAGGCTAAGGAGGAAATACAAGTGTCTGTCCAACAAAACATGACAATAAAGCATATGTAGAGACTTTGCCAGTAAAACTCTTTCCAATGTTTCCATGGAAAATGCTTGATAGACAGTGTTAAAAGCACGGGAGTTGAAGAATTGTGAGAACTTTGAAATTGAACCAGAGTCTGGAGTTGGGAGATGAAGATGAACAAGAAGAAGATAATGTTTATTAATGACTAAATGAGATGACAAAGCATCAATCAAATTTATGAAATTCAGTCGTACAAGAAAAAGTGGAAAGAATGGACTTTCTTTGACTTTGTTAAACTTGTGGGGAAATCAAAGACATTTGCCTCAGTTTATGTCATTAATGTTTAGAAGGACAATGGGGGGAAGAGAAGAGGAAGGAAAAATATAACTGTAAGTAAATCAATTTGTGTTGCTAACAGTATTTTTATAAAACTTTTCATGATATTAATTGCATGTTATCTACTAAACCATTTTTAGTTGTTGCATGTGATAAAGATACTAAAGTAAATGGCTGCCTTTTTTTCCTTCTTTTTTTCTAATTTTAAGAAATGAAGGCAATATAATGCAAAAAGAAAAACAATGCTACACAAAACCATGTTTAAGTTAATAGTCTTTAATCCCGTTGTGTTGAATTGGGGGATGGGGTGCAAAAGTACACATATCATAATATATGTAGATCTGATATATTTTTCTTACTTTTGCATAGGTGAATGTCTGGGTTAGGACCTTTGCCTTAATCTAAATAAGTAAATAAGAGGACAGTGACTGTAATGAAAATTTTTCCATTAACAATAAATGTCTCAGCATGTCTTCAGAAGCCTGCAGCTGAGGTCTACATTTTTTATTACATTTCCATGGAGACAAGCTGATTCTAGTACAATAAAAAGCCAAAGCACTGGTTTATTCAAACATAAAAGTTAATGTTTTCTGAAAGCATGCAAGATGTTTTTCACATCGGAGGAGTAAAGATAAAAAACAGAATAGACACCAAATGGTGTAAGTAGGAACACAGGCATTAACATACTTCTTAGCACAGATACCCTCAACTTTAGGTTAGATAAGATCTATATTTGCTGCTGTCTATTTGGGACAATTGTTCTTATTAGGAGGATTAAACGTCATTATTTGAATATGTAGTTTTGTGTGTTTGTTTTAAGTTAAGAGGTTATGGGAATGTTCTGAGGATTTTCATTTTGAGAGTTTGCATTAAAACAAAAAGTCTTGAAAAATGTGACATAGATTCAAATGGAAATGATTATAAAGAATCAACTGCTAAATATTAGTGGGTGCATATATCACAAAAGCTGGAAGTAGACATTTTGAAAAAGCTGTTGTATATAACAGAAAGGAATAATAACTTTTATCATAATGGTGACACTTGCCACATTATCTTAGAATGTAAATGGTCTCACAGGTATAGACAAAATGAAAGAATATTTAATTTTATTAAGAAATTCAGAGTACAAATAGCAATGCTATAGGAAACACATTTGAAAAGAAATGAGCATGTGAATTTGATAAAGATAGGATTTCAAGATGGATATTTATCAGAATATCAGGGACAAAAGAAAAAAGGAGTACTTATATTAATTGCTAGAGGAGCTCCAATAGTGATAGAACAGGAAAAAAGATAATAATGGTAGATTTGGGGTAGAAAGAGGCTACTGTCAGGGGATGAGGATTATGCTGACATGTATTTATATTCCACCTAAACTTATTATGGAGCATAAGAAAATTTTTGAAGAAATAATCAGCTTTCAGCAGGGTATATTAGTTAAAGGTAGGGACTGGAAATTAATCTGCAACAATGAGGCTGTATCTGGGGGGCTACAGGAGAAAATATAACAAAATAGGGTAGATTTCTGAAGACTTTTATGAAAGTATTTGGCATGGAAGACATGAATTAATTAGTAGGAACTTGGAGAATTTGCTTAGTATTCCCCAAGGTACAATAAGTACAAGGTACAAAAAGTATTTTCCATTTGGAAAAAATAATTTATTCTCCCACTCCACAAAGGTGGAAACAACATAGATGTCTCCAACATTCAGCCCATTGCCATCCTTTCCCCCCATCTAAAAAATCCTCGAGAAATGTATCCACAGCCAGCTACTTAGCTACCTACTTGACAACAACATACTATTTTCAACCCAGCATGGATTTAAACCAGGGCACAGTACCACAACAGTTCTTATTTTCTTCTATGACACTATCAATTGGGCTAGTGACACCATAAAACTTGCCTCCTCTCTATTTCTTGATCTGTCCAAAGCCTTTGATACTATCTCTCATTCACTCCTTCTTAGAAAACTATCCAACATAGGTATCTCTTCCTCTACTCTTCACTGGTTTTCCAACTACCTCTCAGACAGGCAACAATCTACAAAATGGCTAAACTCCTTCTCTACTTTCCTTAACACCTCCACAGGTGTTGCCCAAGGGTTCATCTTAGGCCCACTACTTTTCAGCATTTTCATCAATGACTTCCACTCTAGTCTCACTCAGGAAACAGTCATCCAATACACAGATGACTCTACAATCATCTGTACTTCCAACTCACCACATGAACTTCAAAAACTTACACAAACAGCCCTCAGCTCCACTGAAATATGGATGGCTAACAACCATTTAGCATTAAATCCCAAAAACACTAAACTAGTGCTATTTACCCCTAAGAAATCCTGCACTATAAGCACAGATACTTTCACTATCCTCACTCATGACAACACCTCTATAGAGGTTGTCTCACATGCTAAACTTTTAGGCGTTACCATTGCCCAACATTTAACCTTCGACATGCGCATTCACAACAACATTAAAAAAGCACACCAGAAATTGGGCATGCTATATAGACACAAAACATTCCTCAATTACTCTTCCAGACCAGCCCTTGCCTCCTCTTTCCTGCTCCCCTCTCTTCTCTATGGCACTCCTCTTTTCACCAATATTCAGACCAGTCTTTAATCCAAACTACACTCGTGCTATAACAAAATAGCAAAATTTGTTACCAATGAAAAGCCCTTATCTCACCACTGCACCTCTCTTAGACTACTGAACTGGCTAGAACTTCCTCACCACCTCACATATATTCAACTAACTACTGCCCATAAACTAATAAACAATCCATCCAGTTGCCCAGCCCTTTCAAACCTATTTACTCCATACCACCCTAATAGGCCTCTCCGCTCAGAAAAACAAACACTCCTACAGGTAGATAAACCCAATCTCACCGCTGGACAATGGCTCCACTCCTTCGCCACTGCTAAATTATGGAACTCTCTCCCACCATCTCTTAGAGCTACTAGCAATACAACTGTCTTTAAAAAATCCCTGAAACATCATCTCTCCTCCCACTGGCAATGCCCCTGTGCTAACTCCGCACAACCCATAACCTGACTTCTGTCTCTTCCCTTCCTCATCTCCACCTTTCCCTCCTTTCTCCCCTCTCCACCTCCAGTACCATCACCATTATCTCCTGAACAAATAAACATTTTTCTATACGCTTTACAAATGTATGGTGACTGTCAGTCTAATCTGCAACTACTGTGTATGTACTCTTATCAAATTGTATATAGTGCATTGTTAACTGATCTTTAGAAGTTTAAACTGACATATTTGCTAGCTTGTTTTTTTTTATCAGTGTAAATATTATCTTGTCTCTAATACATTCTAAGCATTGTATTGTTACTGTGATTTATCAAATTGTATGTATCTGTACTGCTATGGAGCTTTTCTCCATGGGCCTCCACTGAATATGGGCACTTTTTGGCCCTGTGGACCTTCCCGGTCAACAAATGTAATAAATAAATAAATAAGTGAGCTAGACTACTCGGAAATTATATTCAGTAGAACGTGCATTTAATTGAGAGCTTTGATACATATCTGACAACTATTTCAGATCATGCACCAATACTAATTAAGATAAAAATGCAGAGTAATGAAGTAAAAGTCAGACACTTGGGCTTCCCAGCTACCTGTTAAAACAAGATTTTTTTTTAAGTAATGAGTAGTGGAAATTATGCTGAAGTTATTAGGGAAGATAGTATGCCAGATGTTATGGCTAGTGAGTGGAATACAATGAAAATGAAGTTTAAAAATAGGGTAAAAATAAAAGAAGAGGAAATATAGTTAAGAAGTAAACAAGAATTATCTAGAGAGCTGACAATGGTTAAAGTATTACAGAATAAGGGGAATCTCACAGAAAAAGAAGAGGTGCAAGTGCAGAGTGCTAAAGATAAAATAAGGGAGCATCTGGATAATATTTATTTAGTTAGTTAGCTGGTTAGTTAGATGGCTTTGTTTACCAGGAAAGTCTGACTAGGTAATACCCATTTTCAGTGGAGGCCCGGGAAGAAAAGCTCCATTTGCTTACATTACATTATACTAAGTTCCAGTCAAACACAGAGTAGTTACATTTCTATTTACATGTATACACAAACAATAGTTACATTCCTATTTACATATATACACAAACAGTAGTTACATTTCACAGAGGTGGAAGTTACTAAAGAGAAAGCACATATGCAACTTAGTGGATTGTACAGGCAGCAGTTATGTATAAAAATTGTTTTGTCATTTTAGGAATAAAATATTATGTTTAAGGAGAGTATTTGGATAGTATTGTACAGTGAAAAGGTTTTAACCCTGTGATGAGCATGTACAGGACCAGGACTGGTTAAGATGTTGTTTAAGAAGTGGTTTAAAACTACCAAGTTTGTCAGAGAGTTTTATTTGCACAGGGATACTATTCCAGAGTTTAGCAATACATTGGGACTAAAGCAAGTCTCCTGCAACATTATTTGACTTATTTGAGTCATGAGTTTAGAAAGATTGCTGTCAATAAACTGTTTTTTGATAATAACTCCAGAGCCACAAACTTTTAGCATAATGGCTTGGGCAACAGAAAATAGAAAAGGTTGTTGCCAAAATTGGGGATCCTATAACAAGAAAAATAACCAGAGATCCTGCAATAGTATTGGAGATATTTCAGAAACTTTATGAAAATTTGTATAAAGCAGTGAAATGGGAAATCAAGAAAAAGACAAAAGGAAATATTTATAGAAGACTTAAATATGCCAAGGTTAGAGGCAGATGAGGCTCAACAATTAACAGTTAAGACAGGAGGAGACGAAATAAAAACAGTTCTGTATAACCAATCTGTAGGAAAGTCTCCACAGATAGATGGTATTCCAGTGGAAGTTTGGAAGGTAGAAGAGAAGAAAGTGATAAAAGATCTAGAAGGTTTTTTTTAGTAGTATGTTAAAAGGAGAGGAAACACCAACATCTTGGAGAAAAGCTGTGTTGGCTGTAATACTAAATGTGATAAAGACCCATCAGATCCAGCTACTTATAGGCCCATTTCAATACCCCTGATTACAAAGTGTTTATGTCTATAATGGCTAAAAGAATGACAAAGGCATTATCAAAATTGATAACTATGGATCAATGTGGTTTTGTGGAGGGGAGGCAAACATCTGACAACATTAACAGAAAATGATAATAAAGAAGGAGACCAAATGTAATAAAGTACTACTGTTATGGTAAGTCTTGATGCATTGAAAGCATTTGATAGAGTAAGCTGTGTAGGGCAATGGAAGCATTTGCATTCCCTGATATGTTGCTGCGGTAGCGTTGCCGCCTCACAGTAATACCCTGTCTGGTTCGATTCTCAGCTAGAGCGTCTTCTGCGTGGAGACATGCATGAATGGGCGCACCTTCGTTGAAGGTTGTGCATCAGGGCTGGTAACTTGGCATGTAAAAATCAACTACCAATCATTAGCAGACCGAAGTTCCACTGTGGCGACCCCTAACCGGGAAAAGCCGAAAGACACAACAACAAGGAGGATATATGAGGGACTGGAGGCAAAAATCAAAGTGGGAGGGTTCCTCTCTGATAAGTTGTGTCTGAACAGAGGAACCAGGCAGGGGTGTCATCTTTCCCCTTTGTTACTTGCATTATATTTAGAATCATTGGCAAAGAAAATATGGCACTCAGAAATTCAAGGATATAATATTTATGGTATTCAAAAAAAAGTTGGCTTTACTTGCAGACAATATTATTTTGTGCATAATAATACCAGAAAAGGACATTTTAGTGTTGTGGATCATTCTAAGACACTTCCAATTTTTTTTCAGGATATAAAGTTAATGAAGATAAAACAATGGTGTCGACCATATGGTGTTTGATGTTTGAAACTTTCGAAAATATAGTATAGGCCTGATACACTTACATATTTAGACATGATCAGTATACACACAAATTACAATAGACATGTTTTACAGTGGTATGCAGCACATCAACAATTACAATGGAGAGAACAAACAAGAAAATATTAATTTAAAAATAAAGGTAACTAATAGATTTGTGGTGTACAGCTGAAATTTGGAACATAAGTAGAATACATACATAGTACACAGGTACAGTACATACACTGTACATTAGCCAGTGTTTGTGAGTAAGAGTGAAAACTATTATCAAGTACTGCAGGCTTAGTATGGGAATGGAGAAAGTTCATTCTGTCATTAGGGATGACTGCAGTTTGGGGAACAGAGAATAGGGAAGAGGGGGGTGGAATTTACTGAAGGAAGCTGTTAAAGGAACCAAGGTACTGGGAACAAATAATTAGATTGGGAAAGGTAATATAATCGGAAGAGGCCAACAAGACATTTGGACTGCAGACTAGAGATTCCTTTTCCTACTGAGGATTGATATCAGAGTATAGACAAAGATAAAGGAACAGGGGAGCTTTTAGTTGAACCTAGAAGTGAAGCTGGTGTTAAAAAAATGGATAATTAGTAGGGCATATAAAATATTGCATGACAACTACAGGGATCAATCAACGGAGGTTAGAAAAGATTGAGAAGAAAGATTAGATAAGCAATTCATAAAGAAAGAATGCGAGGACATATGCATGGCTCCCAAATATGCAACAAAGTCTAGAAGATTTAGAAGTGCTTGCATAGATACTTTTATACCTTATGCAGAATCAAAAGAATTTTTCCTCAGGTAGATGGCAAATGATGGAGGTATGGTAGGGAAGAAAGAGGTAGTTGAGAGTATATGTTTTCAGAGGTAATGAGTTGGCAGACTTTAAAAATTCCCTCCCGAGTACTCTGTCAGGAATATTGAATGAGCGAATTATTACAACTAAGGGGATAATTTTAGCCATAGTAAGGCCTTGTTAAGTTTAATTCTGGTGGTTGCCAAAACAGGAATTACTAGAAAATGGAAATCAAAGTCTAAACCACCCATACTTGATGCAGTGAGTATTGTAACAGAGATAAAAGAACAGCAAGTGTTATCTTTAGAAAAGGGTAGGAGCAAATTACATAGAACAAATGGAAATTGTGGGAATGATATACGCAGGTAAATGTTTTGAAGGAGAAATGACATTTAAGAGAAAGTGGGAGTTGAAAAATTTATATAACATGGGATTGATCATATTGTATAAGAATATATGTGACATATAATGTTTATAAATGAGAACTTGTTAATATTGTTTGTTTATTTTTATATAAATATAGGTTTGCCTATGTCACAACTGCTAATTCGATAAAAGTGTTTTTTTTCACATTTTTGTAAATGAATGTCACTGAAAAAACATTGTATGCATGATCATACCTCTCAACTGTCACTGATTTTCAGGGACGTCCCTGATTTTGACTCAAATTTTAACTCTGTCTTTCTTAATCCCTCCTAAAACTAGTAACTTTTGGAGGAAAAGTGGTGAATTACACTTAATGAATAGTGACAATAATTAAGAGTTATAAACCTCTTTTATTTCAGAAAATGTGTATTAATTCATATACTCTGATTCTGTCAATGTTTCGGGTTAATAGCACTAATAATTTAAGTGTCCCTGATTGTCCCTGATTTTTTCTTGACTTGTCCCTGATTCTGTTGAAATTTGTCCCCAGTTGGTTGAGAGGTCTGTGCATGATGCATGGAACAAGCCTTGCACAGACAATGTAATGAACCCATATTCAATGAATGGCATACAATGCAAATGTTTAAACATGTACCAAATACAAGTGCATTCTGTAGTGAACAAACCTTAACATGCACACTGTAATGAGCAAATATTGTATGAACATATACTGAACAATTTTATTAGGCAACCTATTGCCAGACCACAAGTGCATACTATCGGGAAACTGCAATTTTATCAAATAAATCTTCAGTAACAAGCTTACATGCACATTGTAGGGAAAAAGCACTGCATGCATAATGTAGTAAAAGGTGAACAAACCTTGCATGGATAACATGATGAAAAAGTAAATATACTGCACATACAGATTGTAGAGAATCTTGTGCTTGCATGTTTTAAATAGCAAACCCTGCATAGGCAGTGTAGTGAACCAACCAGTAGGTGCATATTTTTATGAACAGACCCATCACGCAGTGTACTGAGCACACATCCCCAAAGAGTCTGTCAAAAGCACTGATGGTGGAATTTGATCTATAATCCAGAGTCAAAGAAATATAACCACTGGTGGCAGAAAATGATAAGTTAGTCTAAACAGTTGCTTATCTCCTAATAAACAGGCTGTCCATCTTGTTGTCCGTTACATGTTCAATCTAGGAAAGCAGTGTTTTATCTCCTTGTACCTTTCCCAGAACTGCTTTATGTCTAGCCCAAGCAGTCTTGAATTCCAACTTTTGTTTTGAAACCACTGTTTCCTCAAGAAGATTGCTTAACATGTCCATTATTCTTTAAGTGAAACAATGCTTCTTCACATGTCCATGAAATAAATGTGCTTCACTCAGCGTATCTATCATTCTGAAATATGCCACCTTACTAGACTTAATAGAGTGCCTTGAAATACCTGCATATTTCTGTAAAGTACCCCTCTTCCTCTTTCCTCTTGTTCTTTTTTTTTTTTTTTTTTTTTGCCTGCCTGCATTTGATTTCTTGCATAGGTCTGCCTTGCTTTAGTTTCACACTCTAAGTACCTGTGTAAGCATATACAATTTCTTGAGGTGAAGCTTTAGGTACTGTGTATGGTATTTCAGCAATCGTGTACAGAGGACAGGATGGACAGTTTGCAAATAGACGATGGCTCAGACCAGTCCAAGTAATATATCTTCACAGAAAAAGCAACATAACCATGAGACAACCATCCTGAAAGGGTAATGGGATAAAAGCAATATGAAAAATAAAGAATGCACTACACAAACATGAATCACGGACAGAAAAATGTATAAAAATATATTAAACTTAAGCTTTATCTGCCTGAGTTAGGGTAGCTCAGGTGACTGTAAAACACTACAGCACTTACCAGAAAAGAGTAGAGGATGTTCCCCAGTACCCTATCCAGATTTCTGCTAATCAGTATTAATACTGATTTCTACTAATCAGTATTGATACCACTGTGGGTTTCCCTGAAAAGACAGGACTGGCCTAGTGGGACAAACCCAGTCAACAGAAGTATAAATTAGAAAACAATAAAAGAAATAACTTCTCAAGTGAACAAAGAGACAGGTAGAATGCCTGGACCAAGCATCTGCTGTACTAGATGTCTATGTTTTCGTGTTATGTTGGTGAACTTTCAACAATATACACAAGTCTGTGCAGTATATGACACCCAGCCTATCTCCACGGGTGCAGAACATTTTACTGATGGGACAGTAAAGAATTGTTTGAACCCAAAGTAGTCCTGATTTTTCTTGCCTTTCTCTGCTTTTTCCATCTTGTTGAGTTTGACATATCTACAACACTGCATTTGTGAACAATAGTTAGTGCTGTGACAAACTTATCCCTCATTACTTGTCTACTGAGCTGTGCATAAATATCAATAAATGTTTGAACAGTAGTCAGGGTTTGGCTAACATTTCTTCTCTTTCTGCATTTTTCATTTCAGCTTACAACCAGGGATGGACAAGGAAGTTTTGGGAATCTTGGTCTCCTATAAGATCCGAGTTAACCTGGTTGTATCCAGAGGAGGGTAAGTAATAGGTCTGGCTTTCTCAGTTCTCATGTTATAGTTCAGTTAGGTCACAGTTAATGTTGTAAGGGCTATCTCTTCAAACTTCAGTGCTTAGTGAATGAGAAAATTATGATGTAGGGTAAGTTTATCACACTAAATAATATAGACACGAGTTTGACTCTTCAGGCTAGCAGAGGGTCACTGGTGACTAACCAAAGCAAAACTGTTTGAGAATGCATATTCTTTCTTAATGAATCTCAGGCTCTGAGGCCAGTAACCAGCCACTATTCATGTGAGCAGAGAAGGCTTATTGCAGCTAAAGCATCTGATCAGTCAAACTGAATACTAATATTTTCCATGTGTAACACTATTCTGAATGCACTTAACATCTACATAAAGTTGAAGGTGTCATCTGAGAAGGCTTGGGCAAAAGGAGATAACTTGTCTAGCTAAAGAAACTATCTAGTGCAGTCATATTCCAGAGTATAAGATGTTATTATAATGCATTTGTCAATTTGCATTTGGGACAAAGGATGTCATTAGAAGCTTAAGGTGAACCTCGTTTTTACTGATATAGCCAACTTTAGTAATTATCACTTGATAAGCACCTAGAACTGAAGGGTGACAGGAGATTTTTCTTAAGTAGCCTCTCTGGTACGGAATGACCTTACATTCATTATATTTTATGCTACTAGCAGCAGCACTTTTAAGGAGGGAACAGAATCTTCCTTATTTGGAGACTGGCTTTTTTCATTTCCTGCTTCTCATTTTTTACCCCAGTTGTTGGACTTGTCTAGGACATGATGAATATGATTTTGCCAAAGAGGAGAGCTGCTTTCTAGAATACCTTGCTGATTTATAAATAACAACACAGGATGGGTATGCCTGTAAATCCTGGACATGTGTATTAACAGAACTGTTATGCCTGCTGTAATATATACTGACATTTAGGTCTGTCGACCTCTGAAGATGTCTATGGCTATTATCATTACTGCATGTTTTAAACTGGATTCTAAAGTTCTGTCAGATAATCATCCAGGTGAATCAAGAGCTTCACCCTTTTCTCTCTGATAGCTACATTCAACCATATGTTAGGATCATTTAGTAGATACAAATGCAAAACAGGATGCTTCATAATGTCATAATATAAAGTCTTTTGTTGTTTATGTACTCTGTTGTACACTGTTTTCTAACCCAGGACATGGATGGAAACTAGATTGTGAATCAGCCCAGTTATCTAGTTGGCAAACAGACACATGAATTGACAAACACCTTGACCTATATCTGAAACTTTATCCAGAGCTTGGGCTTAACCCCTGGGCTTGCTGTGAGAGAGTATTAGGAAATGTGATGACTCAGCAACCATTGTATGAAGGTAAAGGAAGGAGGAACCCGACATCCCACCAACATAGAAATAAATGATGAAAGTTGTATTGCTGTAATACTGTGTAGAAGAAAAGATAGTTGCCAAATACTCCCACTTGTTCTGTGGTAGACAGGGCTAAAGTTCTGTGTCTCAGCCAATCTGTATTTGAACTGTAGGCCAGGTGATGGAGGATCTAGCTGTGGGGTGGCAGAAATTAACACCTCAAGTGCCATTTATTTTGCTTCACATGGAAGATGATCAGGTGGTGTCTTTTCAGCTATAACTAGGAAGGGAGGTGTGGCCTAGAAAGGTGTGCATGCACCCTAGTCAGGAATGAGGGCAGATGGTAGTGCTATCCTTATTGGGCTCAACATTGTTGACTTCTACGTGCCTGCTAGCTGATATACCAAGAGGATAAGGGCAATATCCAAACCAGACATGGATTACATGGCATCAAGTTTCTGACCTCCTCTTTCCATTCCTGGTCACAAAAAGATAATAGGTTTCAAGAGGCAAATTCCACCTCAAAAGGAAGAGTCTTCACAGAATGATCAAGAATGCCAAAGCAGCTGTGCAGAACAAGAAGTTGTGATAAACAGGGACCAGGGGAGGGAGATGTAATAGTTAGGGTGTGGGAAAAGAAAGAAAAATAAATAAACTGTACCAAGCAAGGGCTCAATCAATGGAGAGAAGCACAAGAAACTGAGCATTATTTGAAGCCACGGTGTGGCAGACAGGAAGGGATATGTGATTCTGGGTGCAAGAAGCATGTAATGAACTGCAGTAATTAGAGACACAGTACATCAATGGCCACATAATCAACAGCATGAAGACTGAAGGATGCAACTCACCCTAGGATCCATGGCAGAAAACAAAGATGTCCCTCATCTTGATGACTAAAGTATCAAAAACCACCATCCAAGGCACTGGGAGTAAACAGATCCAGTAACACAAAGCATGCAATAAAAGATTCCTCAGCTGTATCTCTGAGTGGTCTACTATGTACAGCAAGCAAAAAACTAAAGGGTAAGTTAACTTATGTGCTGCAGCCATTTTATATATATATATATATATATATATATATATATATATATATATATATATATATACATGCTATATAGCTATACATCTGGAATGCATGCGGGCTCTGGAGTGTGGTACGTTCAATATCTGCACTCTAAGATAAGGGAAGAAGTTTTACGATGATTGGTGATGCCACAAGTCAAGAAATTAAGTTCCATAATGTTAGAAGGTGAAATATTTTATGTATCACATGACTTTAACATCTACAGCAGCAGGCTCAAATGAGATCATGGCAAATATGATCAATGCATTATGTGAGATAGGGGAGAAATGGCTCCTAAGGGTATTTATAGCAGTATGGAGAGAAAGGCATATCCCAGATGACTGGAGAATAAGCATTCTAGTGCCACTGTACAAGAACAAAGCAGACATATACAACTGTGTGCAGTAGAGGTATCAAACTTCTGTCACAGTAGTAAAGTTCTGGGCAGACTGCCTGATAAACAAATGTACAGAACAATAGAAAGTAAGATGAGAGATGAGCAGTTTGGATTCAGATCAAGTTGCAGCACAACTGACCGAATGTTTGCAGTGAGACAGATAGTTGAGAAGAAGCTTGAGATGAGGAAAGTATCCAATTGGACATTCATAACAAGGTCCCAAGAATGCTAATTTGTGCAGTACTGCATTGGTTTAAAGTCCCAGAAATATTGGTAGAATTAGTGCAGGCTATGTACAAGAACCCAAAGATACAAGTACAAACAGTGTTCAGACTCACAGAGGGGGTTTCCAGTGGAAGTGGGTGTGTATCAAGGTTCAGCTCAGAGCCCACTACTATTCATACTGGTGATGGACTACATTATTCCACAAGTCAGAGAGGACAGATCAACAAGGTTGTTGCATTCAGACAATGGCACTACAAGCAGATTCTGAACAAAAACTTCAGCAAAGGACAGAGAAATGGAAAGAAAAACTGAAGGCACATGGGAAGAAAATGAGTACAGAGAAGTCAGATGGAATGGCAGCAAATGGGCCAATCAGAAGAACTTGAGAACCGAGACAGAAGGGAAAACAGTGGAACAAGTTAACAGCTTTAAATACCTGGGAGTGGTGGTTGAGGAGAAGGGAAGTCTGAATGAGGAGGTCAAAGTTAGAATCTGAAGGGCTCCAGCCAAATGGCACAGAGTGTCAGGGGTAGTGTGTGACAGAGGAATGCCAATGAAACTGAAGAGTAAGGTGCACAACACAGGGGTGTGACCAGTGATACTGTATGGTACAGATACCTGGGCAGTAAAGGCAAAGCAGTTGAGGAAACTAGAGGCATTGGAGATGAAGAAATGAGGACATCGGAGCAGAAGCCCAAGTAGCATCACTTGCAGAAAAGGTCAAAGAAAACAGATTATGGTGCTTCAGGCATATATGCAGAAAAGCAGAGAACAATCTGGTAAAGAAGATTTGGGACACACTGGAAGAAGGCGAGAAGAAACAAGGTCATCCAATAAAGAGATGTACGGACTGTGTGAAAAAAGACCTGTGACAGTCAATCACGACTGTTGAAGAAGGTAGGAGAGTGGCAATGAATCGAGAGAGATGGCAACAGTTGATGTGCCACTAAAAACAAATGAAGAAATATGGGGGGAAAAGAGGGATGATGATGATGTCTCTTACACCTACATATTCCATTTATCATTTTTCCTCACTTTTAGGATGGAATTACTTTTCTCATTGATTTGATGTGCTAAGAGTACCTTTTATCTGGTGTCTACCTCTACGATAAATATGGAATATGTGGGTCAAGTGACACGAAATATGTAAATTTTTATATTAGGAAACACATTGATGAGTGGTAAAGCCACAGGTTACAAAATCACATTCCATAATCACAGAGTGTAAAATATTTTATATATCCCAAAATGTAGAGAACTATATAGTCAACTGATCCATTTTTTCTTGATTTGTAGTTCTGAATTACTGTTTCCCATCTCTGGCACCTACATATTACCTTTATTCACTTTTCCCATATTTTAAGACTGAATTATTGTTTCTCATTAACTTCAAGGAGCTGCACTAATTACACAAACTGTTTGTTAAATTGGGCTTTAAGTTCTTTCTACAGGTTTTGGTGAATGGAGTGTCTCATGGATAGTTTTCCAATCTAGTTCTAAGGTACCTTCAATATTTTTCACTGTCCATTCATTTTTTTATATATTTATAGCCAGAGTTATCTTAAAGCTTGTTAGTTGCATAGTTTATTCACGTGTTTCAGTTAGTTTACTCTTACTTAGTTCATCTGGTTGGAATCTGGTGCATTTTGCCCGATTGGCTAGATGTACGCACATTTTATTTTTATGAATTTATTTTATTGTTTTTTTTTTTTTTTTTTTTTTTTTTTTTAAGTAATATCATTCATTTCTAAGAGGTTGATTCATACAGGCAGTCCTTTTTTGGGTTGGTTATGTATATTGCAGCACATCAGTGCATATAAATGCCTTCACTGAATGTCAACAACCTTACCAAAGACCAGTTTAACTTATCATTCTTCAGTCTAGTGTTTTGTTTAACAAACCAATCAGAAATAAATACAATAGCCCCACTATGTGATCACAGTCTCACCCAATGAGAGTACAAGTAAATAAACACAAATACCAAATACAGACTGTACCATCATACTAACAAAAATAGTTAAAAAAGCACATTATGTTAAAAAAGAATCATTTAACCCAGGAAGTAGTAAAGCGCCCCAAAATAAATAAATAATCCACTTTTTTTTTTTTGTGGATTTATGAACACTGTTACACAACATGGTAAGCTCATGTATGAAGTCTTAGCCCATTGTGTAGCCACATCACTCCATGCATGGAGCACATATTGTGCTTTGAAAATAGTTGGCAATTTATAAAGAAGGAGGCAGCTGTATACAGGCTGGTCTCATCCCCACAGATTATGGGATCAGAAACATATACTAGCTGTTGTCCCAACAGTACAATGCTGCTCAACATTACACAGCTAAGCAATGTCATCAGCAAAAAATGTTTTAACTCCATACAAAATGCACTATTGTCATCTGGTTATGGTGTGGACAACCTCACATGTCCCAGTTCCAGACAGTGATAAAGCCAGGCACCCACCAGTGGGAGCACCTGCTGTACCAAATCACCTATTACCATATTATGGTAATTGTCATTAGTCCACTGTCATGGCAAATGAATCAAAAACTTGATGAAATGCTGTGTGGCATGAAAGCAGAGCACAGAATGGAGTAGCTACCGCTGAGTAAAGTATCAGCAAATCCTCCATAGTGTTTCTAAGGAGACTTGTAGCAGGCACCTATTCCCTGACTCCCCATGGTCAACTGCCTTGTCACATAACTATTCACTCTGTGACAACAGTTCACATAGTAAACCACTGTATATGAAATATGCACACCTGTGCATGAGTCAGGTGAATTTTCTGTGCATTGCCTGTTATTACCATTATACATGTTTATGAATCACAGAATTTTAATGACAGGTCAGTATTTTTAGCATAGAACACATAATGTGTTTATGTAAGTGCAGACTATAGTTAGGAACTGGAAAATGGTGCTCATTCAGAGGGTTTTTATCAGTATGTCCTTCATACACATACCAACTCTACACAATGTGTGTTGCTTTGTGGTATGTGCAGACAAACTATAAATGCTGATGTCTATGTATGACAGAGCAAGAGAGATCAGTAGATTCATTCAATGCCACCAGTCAAGGCCGTTTCCTCACATTTTAATACTTAACAGATGTGCATTAGAAATCAACAGCACAATTCAGTTATATGTGAAAGAAGGTGAATCTGTCTCCATTAGCCATCTTATGGAAGTATAAAAAGCTTGCAGTCCAGATATGGGAAAATCCACAAAATGTTACCCAACCCCTGTGACCTGCAGACCAGTGCTCATAGGCACGTGTCTTCTAAATACAGAGCTTTTCATCACCAATCTTTGTAAAACAATGTTGGCATGAGGTAAATTATTTCTACCATGATTTTTTTTTCCTACTGGGCCTTTTCATCTAATACATATAGCTGTCATTTTGCTAAATTAATATAAAAGTAATTTTAATATTTACTGTCAGATGTGTCCGCTTGTCATGTATATTTTTGTTAATTACATTTTATCTTTTATTTTCAGGATTCTAGGAGATCTAACTTCAAGGTAAGCCATATATTTTAGGGAGCCAGCATCAATTAAAACGCCACTTACTTGTACAATACAAAAAGTATAGATTAAAGCTGTACCAAGTAAGGGATGGTTAAATGGGTTGTTCAAATCCTTATACTATGTAATTTGAGGTTGTAGGAATTAAGCCCATATCATCCCTTATATATTAAGTTATCCAACCTGGCCTGAGCAGGTCTCTAGGCTGTGTGATGAATCTTTAGGACTACACAAGCATGTTTCAGATTTTGTTATCCTGGCAGTGTTACGTCTTCTAAATCTATTGTTTTGCTATTATTTTCCAAGCACTGAAAAGGAAAAAAACAATATAAAAATGCATAAAGAAATGGTGTTTGACCTTTGGGTGGATTGAAAATAAGCCTAGTTAAGAACTGTTTTATCATTTCAAAGAGTCTAGTTTAGGACAATTTGTTATTCTAATATTCCCAAAATCTTTGAAAAAAATATTTTACTTTCTTTCCATTAGTAACAAAGAAATTTAAGATTTTGTGAAGAAAACTACCCTGTTGTATTTCAGAAAGATAAACTATCTTGTATTTCAGACAGAAAATTAAAAATTTGGTGTATTAATATCCCAACTGGGAGATGCTATTTGTAATCCATCTGCACTACAGCATCTTACATGCTGAATTTCTAGCCATTGTATTGCTAATGTTGATAATTTAGAGAGAAAGTCATCAGATTTACAGGATTAACTTCTGCCATCAGATTTACAGGATTAATTTCTTTGAGACAACAGAACCAAATTGTATTTTGTGAGATTTTTCACTTTATAAAATAGCTGAGAATGTAACAGAAATGCAAACATTAATTAGTCTTGTTTGTTGGAAATACACTAGACATTTAATGTTTCAGTAGATACGTTGTTTAAAGTTATACAGGATAGTTCCTGAGCTCCATTGGAGTGAATGAGTTAATAAAGAAGGTCTGTCAGACCATTGCTTTTTTTGTTTTCACTTTTGAAATGCAAACCTGAATACTTACTATGTTAATCCATCAAGCATTTCTCTCTATTATAGTGTGTGTATATACATCTATATTGCATCTATATCTATATATAGATATAGATATAGGTATATAGATATGTATATTTTACATGCACACACACACACACACACACACACACACACACATATATATATATATATATATATATATATAGGTTCATAGGTAGGTACTAGGCTATCTGCCAGAAGGCATTTATAAGCCTAGCCAGAATGTGTTGGCTTTCGCCGCCCCCTTAGATTAGATCCCTGTGCCTCTGTCCAGCAGAGCCACTGAAGTGACCCCCGGGGTAACTTCCCATCCACTCGTCAAGGTTTCTCTTGAAGAATGCTAGCGAGGAGCTCTGCCTAATGTAGATTGGAATCTTGTTCCAAAGCATGGGATGTCTGTGGGACAGGAATCTATCCCTCCAGCACATCCTATTTATTGTTGTGGTGAGGTTTAGATCCCTAGAGCGTGTGGCTCGAGGGGATAAGGTTTTCTTTAGGTGGAGCATGTCCATCAATTCCGGGTTGGACATGGCCTTGTATGTCAGGAAGAGATCACCTCTGAGCAGGCAGTATGCAACTGAGTACAACTGGAGTTTCTTCAGTCGAGCAGCATAGGGCATCTGTTTGAGGCCAGTGATCCTCTTGGTGAGGTACTTCTGTGGTCTTTCCAGCTGTTGCAGGTGTTTTGTAAGGTACTTCCCAAATGGGGCGTTGTACTCTCTGATGGGTCTGATGAGTGATGAGTAGAGGGGCACAATGACCTCTTTTGATCTGGATGCAAACCCTTTTGTGATTAGGTGGGCCACATAGAAGGATTTTCTAACCTCTTTGGTAATGTGATTATCAAAGGAGAGACTATTATCTACTTGGGTCCTCAGATCCCTTATTACGTTTTCTGTATCTAGGGGACTACCACCTATGTGGTAGTTTGTAGGTACTTTGTTATTTCCAAAGGGAATAACTATTCACTTTTTGGCATTTAGCTTGAGGCCATGATTTTGACACCAGGTATCTGTCTCAGAGAGACCCTTTTGGAGGATGTCGGTGTCAGCTGGAGAGTCAATTATAGCCCCTAGTTTGCAGTCATCTGTGAACTTGGTCAGCCATAGTCCTCCTGTGCTTGTCTGTACCTCTGAGAAGTATATGCCGAACAGGAGGGGTCCTAGGACTGAGCCCTGGGGAACACCACTTGTAACCGGTTTAGAGTCAGACCTAGCTCCTGCAACTGTCACCATGTGGGTTCTGTCCATGAGCCAATTGGCAACCCATCTTGTGACATAGGGGTTTATGTTCAGGTTGGTGTGCTTGTCTATAATACCAGAATGGGGAATGGTGTTGAATGCCTTTGCAAGCTCTAGACAGGCTGTGTGTACCACCTTTCCCTCATCTATAGCCTTGGTAACTGTCTCAAAGAAGTCCACCAGGTTTAGGAGGCATGATCTGCCCTTAACAAAACTGAACTGGGTAGGGTCCAGTGTCTGGAGGTTCCCAATGTCTCTGTTAATGAGTTCCATGATGATGTGCTCCATAGCCTTGCAGACCAAGCTAGTCAGGCTTATAGGGTGATAGTTCCCAGGGTCTGTTGCGGATCCACCTTTGTGGAGTGGAATAACCATTGCTGTGCACCACTCTATGGGTACGTAACCTGTGGAGATGCTGAGTTTGAAGAGAGTGTTTAGGTGAGGGGTTAGTTTGTCTTTGAGCTAGTGTAGGATGCAGCCTGGGACACCATCCGGTCCCATTGATGCTGTGTTTTTGGCTTTGGAGAGGGCTATTTTAACCTGAGTGTCTGTGATTTCAGGGGCTCTACATTGCTCTGGTATGATTATGGGTCCTTTTGGGGGTGAGAGGGGGGTGATGTTTGCACTGAACCTGTCTGCCAGGATGTTGGCAATATTAGTTGGTTCAGTGTATTTTGTGCCATTCTGCACTAACTCCGAGCAGATCTGAGCATTGCCACTTAGATTCTTGACATAGCTAAAGAATGCTTTGTGCTTATCTTTGGAGTCCTTGGCAAGTTTTCTTTCAAAGCTCGCCTTGGATGATTTAATGAGGGATCGTAGTTTCTTGCTGATACTGATCAGGGATGTCTTCCCTTCTTGGGATTTTACTCTTTTCTGTACTAGTTTCATCCTTCTATTGTATAGCTTGTTTATGGCAGTGGTCCACCAGACTGGTTTCCTTTTCTTGGAGGAGTGAGTATTGGTTTTGCTTGAGATAGAACGATCCATGCATTCTTGTAGGTGCCCGTAGAATGCATTAGTAAAGGATTTTGCAGCTTGGACAGCGTTATCCTTTAGCATGGGGGCTTTGAAACTTTCCACCTCCGCTTTAAGTAACGTGAAGTTTGCTTTTGAAAAGTTTTTCATGGTGGTTTCCTTGTCCAGGGGTGGGGGCGGAGTGTGGATATCCAACGTGATTTGTTTATGGTCAGATCTAACCAGTGAGGGGTTGACCTCCAGTGTGGAACACCGGTCGCCCATGTTGGTGATGACCAGGTCCAATATGTTGTCACCTCTGGTGGGAGTGTTGACCAGTTGTTCCAAGGCATTTGTGCATTTATAAATTCTAGGAAATGTTGGGCAAGGGAGTTAGTACTTGAGTAGTTCTCCCAGTTAATGTTTGGGTAGTTGAAATCACACAATATTAGGGTGTTTGGTAGGACCTTTATGTTACCCAGTGTTTCCGGAAATGCGGAATGGGGGTCCTGGGACATGGTGGGTGATCTGTAGCAAGCTACAATTTGAACTGCAGTTTTGCCCATTGTTAGTTGTACGTGGATAATCTTTGAAGGATCATGCTGTGCCACTAACCTGGAGGTGTGAGTATCCTTGATGAATATGGATATTCCCTTGCATTTTGTATTTCGGTCTGGGTTCTGTGGCCGAAATGTATGGTATGAGTTGTAGGCTGGTAGTGCTGGGGTGCTCTCTGGAGCCTTAAACCAGGTTTCTATTGCTGCACATATATCGATTTTCTCCATACTGAGGAGTGCCTCGAGTGCATGCATTTTGAGGTTTAGACTTCTGGCACTGAGTAGTATTATCCGCAGATTTTTGTTACTTGTGCTATTTATGGCGGCAGGTTTGTCTTTTGATCCTTGCCTAAAAAAGCCACTATGGGGGTGGCAAGAGCCTTGGCCAGTATTCAAAAGCCTAAGAATGACAGGTGCAAGCCATCTCTAGCGAAGCAGCGTGGCTTGTCGAGCATGTCATCCCAGGTAGACGGACATTGGATCCCCTTTGAATGACACCAGAAACTTAGCCAATTGTTGAAATTGATAATTTTTTCTTTATACAGTGGTACATTCTTGGTGAGGGCAGGATGCTAATCAGGGTCAGGGTCATACCGGCCTGGGCTATGTGATCAGAGAGCTCTTCCATGTCTCTTTTCATGTAGTCCAGGGAGGTACGGCTCAGGTTATTCACACCAACATGGACAATGACAGAGTTGAAATTTGTACTTGTTCTGGAGTGACCTGAGTGCTTGTGTTATGTGGCGGATCCTGACACCCGACAGGCAGCTAACAGTAACTTTCTCCTTATTCAGCCTAGTGAGTGGGACATCAGTCTGCCTGACTATAGAGTCACCTATTACTAGTATGTTGGGTATGTTATTTTGCCTTGAGGGCTGTGATTGCGTGGCACACTGGTTTTGTGAAGTATGTGTTTCATGGTTTGTGTTGGGGGATGGAGGTTGCTTGGATGTCTGCTTTGGAGAGCTCTGTTGCTTTTGCAGACTTTATTTACAGCCTCTGAGTATGTTTTTGTGTATTTACATGTGTTTTTTGCCGGTGCTGATTTAATGGGTCTGTGTGAGACTGGTGGTGTGATGCCAGTATTTCCCTTCTCTTCTTGACTGTCTGATCCAGTCTTGGGATCTCGCATGTATTAGTGTTTGGCAGTAGGAGGAGAGGGTTGTCTGTGTACATGAGTCAGTTTTGCCTCAAAATGCCCAGATTCACCAGTTGGACTGGAGAGTGCACCGGAAACTGCCTTTTGGACATGCCTGGATAGGTACAGTAAACTGTTTTACTGAATGGCTGGTAAGGTCGAATAGAGAGCCTTGTCCTTCTGTAGTGCTAGGGTTTATAAGTGCTTGCTATGAGTTTTGAGCAAGTGCCGGGCTGAAAAATGAATGGCTTGATTGCTTAAGTGTAAAGTTTGTCTAGTTTCAAGGGAAAAATTGAAGAGGAGACTTTGTGGAGCAGGGAATAGTTATACCCTAGCTAACCGGCGCTGCCCAGCGTGCAAAACCGGGCAAATGCGGTTTTTATAGCAGGGAAATGAAAGAGATAGAAATTAGCCCAAAATGGCCAATAAACTACTACTTTCTGGGCTGAATCCACACCTCCAGGGACAGATAGGCTGCTCAAAGCTCCCCTCTCTCACAGGTGAACAGAGAAACTTCCTTCTATCCAAGTAAGGTATGGGCAAACACAGAGATTTGTAACACAGCCCTGAATTCAGCACTAACCTGAAAACTGCACTATACTAGCTTAGAAAGGCTGATATATATATATATATACATATATATATATATATATATGTGTGTGTGTTTGTGTGTACGTGGGTCTACTTCAAAATGTCGAAGACCCAGATACTTGAATCCCAAAACATCAAGACCATACCTGTGAAAACTCGTTTAATCGAACCTCACAATAACGAAACCTTGAACATCGAATAGTAAACCTTCCCAGAGCTTTGGTCTTTACTTAAAGGAACACTTCTCCCTGTAACTAAAACCTACACGAAATCCTGTATCACTAGATTTGCAGGGGGGCAAGCCCACCTGCACCTGCCCACCCATGTGGGGGGTGTGCCCCCACACCTCCTCTAAATTATATATACCACCTCCAAAATCGTACTACAGTGAAAAAGGGTACATTTTCCAATACTCACTGTACTGCAATCTCCATTTATAACCGCTGATACAGATTTTGTGTAGGTTTTAGTTACAAGAAGAAATGCTCCTTTAAGTTAAGACTGGATGTCTAGTAATGTTTACAATTTGATGTTCCTGGTTTTGTTATTGTGAAGGTTCGAGTAAATGGGTTTTTGAATGTATAGTCTTGATGTTTTGGGATTCAAGTATGTGGATCTTCAACCTTTTCAGGTAAACCCATATATATATATATATATATATATATATATATATATATATATATATATATATATATATATATATATATATATATATATATGTATGTATCTAGGACTAATTATCGACAACTCATTTCAACGAAACTGAAACAGTTAAGCACGCTTTCACAAAAGTCTGCTATGAAAAAATAAAAAAAAAAAGATAATAGTAATCACGTTTATGCAGGGGTGCAAGCTGCCCTGCACCCCTGTGTGGGGGGCTGTGCCTCCACACCCCCCCTGCTTTTATATTATCACTCCGCGATCGCACTACAGTAGGGAAAAGGAAATATTCCCTTATTCCCACTGTGCCGAGATCTCAGCAAAAGCCATTTTCTCATGTTTTTCTTTTTTTTAGCTCAGTTTCGCGAAAGTTTGCTCGCCTGTTTCAGTTTCGTTTAAATGTGTATGCGATCATTAGTCCTAGACCCATATATATATATATATATATATATATATATATATATATATATATATATGTGTGTGTGTGTGTGTGTGTGTGTGTGTGTTTCTACAAACATGGGTGTATGACATTTCAGAGAAATGTCATTACACCAAACCACAAATAACTGAGCACAAAACATATATCTTCAAAAGACTGAGTAACAAAAATAGAAAATGTCTGTTTTTGCAGGCGGGAAGCACCCCCATACCCCCTGCTAAACATATATGTATGTATATATATATATATATATATATATATATATATATATATATATATATATATATATATATATCCCAGCTCTGTTATTGTACTATAGTGGGGAAAGGGCAAGTTCCCTGACTCCTGATGTACGGCATTCTCACTCAAGAAAAGCTAGTAGTATTTGATCAGCTGTACAGATTTTTCTATACTTTGATGAAACGCCTCTTTGATGTCGGTAACCCATATACATATGTGTATGTGTGTGTGTGTGTGTGTGTGTGTGTGTGTGTGTGTGTGTGTGTGTGTGTGTGTGTGTGTGCGTTTCATCTTTTAGCATGAAATGCTCTAATACTGACACCAGTTTTGTTCACACACTTTGATCAACAAACAGATAGTCAGCAGGTGCGCAAGACTAACAGTCCCTGAGGCAGGGGAATGTACCCTTACTCCAGGGATTAGTACAGATAACTACCAGGGGTATAGGAGTGCAAAAAATGTTTTCTTTTTAATTTCTATGGTGCAAGGTTAATCCTCAGAGCAGGGACAGTTAGCTGTTGATGTTTTATTGTCAACAGTCTTCCATCGACATTTTATATCCATTTGATGTAAAGTACTAAATCCACGTATACATAAATACATATATAAATATAGATAGATAGCTTGATAGATAGATATGGATGGAGGTATGTATCAACTTCATCAAATGTCAACTTAGCGAATACTACCAGTCGATCAACTGATGATAGGATTTACACCCCTGAGTAGCACTAACTAGAGAGTTTTACTAGACTTGTATCAGTAAGATTTGATTATGTGGGATCCAACAAGATGTGTGGTTGACAAAGAATAACACACTCAACAATCAGTTGTTTAACAAATTAATTTGTGTGAAGGAAATGTCAAATTCCAGTAATGTTGAAGGAGGAAGTGGTTGAATATTTGAATGCTGACTGGGTTTGTTGGTGTATTTGTTATGTTTGGGGGGTTGGTGTGTGCTAGGATAGGGGACTATTACATTATCGAAAAGGCTGTCCATCAAACTCCTTTTCATCTACCCTTAAAAACCAAACTGCCATATAAGCGAACAGCCACATCAGCGATTTTTCTCCAAGAGAAAAAAAAATCACTTGCCCTACTAAAAATGATACATCACTTCAAACATTACAAAGTGGGGGGCTGTGCCCCCCACACACCCCTAAATAAATATACCAACTCCAAGATTGTACTACAGTGGGGAAAAGGGCAAACTCACAAGGATGGCCAAGTGATTTTTTTCCCCAGTAAAAAAAATCACTGATGTAGCTGTTCACTTAAATGGCAGTTCGCTTTTTAAGGGTCATTGAAAAGGCGTTCGATGGACAGCCTTTTTGAAACATAATATAGACCCCTAGGATAGATGCAGCTTATTTAGGGCAGTCACAGGAAATTATTGCTGGTGCAATATTTTATTGTCTGCTGGCAGTGCTGTGTTTGTATTAGGAGATTTCTCCCTTCATCATGTACAGTATGTGTGACTGTGGAGTTGATATATATAAGTTTGCATGATGTGGAGAGCTTGCCCCTTACCTTTGACATTCAGGTGGACTTGGCTCCTGCAAAAACACTTGTCTATGTTTTTTTATTTGGTTTTGGTTTGCGTAGTGGTTGGATATGTTCATGTTCATCAGGGTTTTGAGTTTCAGTCCTTAGTCCAGTTGAGAATGTGTAAGTTCGTTTTTTTTTTCAAATGTATATATTATTAATGTTGTTTATGGTTCAAGGCACATATATCACTCCCTCCACAAAGTACAAGATATGTAATTATAAGTTTGGTGCAACTGCAGGAGAAACACAGTGAATTTTGAAACTTGCTGTATTATAGCAAAAGCATTTTTGCATGGGGTTTTATCCTTTCTTTAATCTCCACACTTCCAGTGAATGTATTTTTGTATGCATGAGTATGTCTACATACATCAAATTTTACATAAAATAGCAGACCTGAAAGTACAAAAAAAATTTAAAAAATATAAGTAGTAGGGATGTGGGAGATGTATCCTACCTAAGAGGCCTATTAAAAAATTAACAGAAAGTTCATGAATTCATGGATGTTTGTTTGAATTCCAGTTTATTTTTTAAAGCCTGAAGAATTCTATATGTTTTAATGAGTTACCTACACTTGATCAAAAATTCACATTGTCTAAAAGAAAAAAAGTTGATACAGCTGATCAAAATCGAACATTATGGCTTTTTTATATGTAGAATAATTGTACAGTGGGGCTCAGGACATTTGCGCTTTTCCTACTGTGGCACAGTCTTGCAGTTGTTATATATAATTATCAGGGAGCGTGGGGGTGCAAGAGGGCTTGCCTCCTGGAAAAAAAAAAAGATTTTCTTTTTTTTCGATATGCACCTGATCAGCCACTTCATTTTGATCAGTTGCCATTTTGCAGTTTCCCTTTTCAATATATGGGCATATAGCCATTCTGCAGTTTCCCTTTTCAATATATGGGCATATAGCCATTTTAATGAATGAAAGTACTATTTCATATGCTTCTTGGAGTTTTTGATAAATCCTCATTTTTTACTGCAATGTCTCCTTTCAGTATTTTATTTTCCTAAGTGATGGGACTAGCATAATCAGGTCTCATACTTCTGACAGGGATCCTGAAGAACAATTATGCTAAATGCAGTTGGTCAATGGGCTCACTTAAACCTTACTGATGCCAAAACTCCATTTATATTTAAAATAGCAAAGTGACAGTTGTTAAATATGCTATCATAATTTACTGAAACACGAACAAAAGTTGGCAGCACAAATGAATGGTCCAGCGAAAAATAAATAAAGTAAATCAGAAATCCACCACAGCATCCACTGGACCAACCAACGGCAAAAGGATGACATGAATGAAATATCAAAGCCAGGTTTATTAATAACTGAATGTTAGTGCTTTCATAGTGATAACCCACTACTTCTTCAGACATTAAAAATACTTGTAACATGGAAAAATATATACTCCTCTATTAAATATTTAAATACAATTAATCACTCAGATGCAAATCAATCATGTTAAAGAAACAGTCCTATTATCACCTATACTTCAAAACTATAATGTCACATAAAACCAGAAGTATGTGATACAAATAGATAAACAAAAAGTATGTAACCATGTAGAAAAAACAACCATAAAAATTGTCAATAAAAAAACAGAATGCTTTTTAAATAATGTAAGTTAAGTACAGGTTTGAGAGGGACTCTGACATTGAGTCATTTCCCCATATCTGCCCTCAGTCTTATAATCCACCTAGTTTCTGATGTCTCCATATTGTTAACTATGTCCCCTCCCCTTTCATTCGGTTTAATAACCTCAATTGCTAAAAACCTGAATGTATGGTCATCACATTATATAGAAACGTGTTTGGCCAAAGCATTCATTAAAACTGCATTCCTAATATTCTGTACATGTTCTCTAATCCTAAACCTAAACTTTCTGTTGGTTTTTCCAACACAGAAGATCATACAGACATTACATACAGCCAAATAAATCATATCCTGCGAATCACAATTTGCTGAAGTGCTAATCTTGAACAAAGTTCCATAACTTGGATGCACAAAACAGCCTGTGGTGTCTAGTTACATTTGTTACAGGGAAAGGTGCCATATCCAACGTTCTGAGTAGAAGTTATAGAACTATTTTTAGGGTAAAATAACATCCTTCTAAGGGACTTCTTGTTCTTAAACAAAAAAACTAGGTCTGTCCCCTACTATAGTTCCAATCTCCGGATCATGTGTCAAAATAGTCCAGTGTTTCCTTATTACATCAGTGATCACATTAACACTGCTAGAAAAGTAAGTGGGGACATGCACAAACTTGTTAGTGTCCCTCCTTTTCTGAGTAGTACTAATATTATGTGAAAAATATGGTCTAGCTATATTCCTTTGCCAAGTTGGGACTTCATTAAGTATATCATGTGTGATACTATCTGTATACCCTTTTCAACAAATCTAGACCTCAAATCTAATAATTTATTCTGAAAACCCATCTCACCAGCAGTCAACCGAGAAACTACCATACCCTGAGCTTTCACAACATTTCTAAAAATATGTCTCAGATGCATGCTCGTTCTATGGAACAACACATTCCTGTGACATTCCTTTCTATAAATCTTAGTCGTTAAACCTATCATAGAATCTCTAATAACCATAACACCTAAAAATCTGTCTCTCATGGGGAATAATTCATATCAAACTTAAAAAAGGCAGTACTATTATTTAATTCTCTAAAGAACACCTCCAACTCTGATATACTTCCATGCCATAGCAAAAATAAATCATCGACAAAATGTTTGTAAAATACTACCTGATCCCATTTCTCTTATCTAAAAACATTTTCCCCCTCCCATGTGGCCATGACCAGATTGCCATAACTATTAGCGCCAGAGGTCCCCATGGCCACATCGTCTCTTTGCAAATATAACTGATGATCAGATAACATGATGTTATTTTCAAGTACTAATTCCATGAGTGAGCATAATAAATTAACAAAGTTATAATCATATGTCCCATGACTCATTAAATACGTCCTAAGCATTTCTACACTTATCGTGTTGGGGATAGTCGTATAAAATGAATGTATGTCCATTGTAACTAACAAAAATTCTTCATCATTCCCCACTTCCCATTGTGTGACAAAAACAAACAAATCATTCAAAAAATGTTGAGAATCCCTCAAAACTTTCTGATTCTTTTCCACTACAGGTCTAAGATGTTTTTGTATGAATATCGATAAAGGTTCCGTCAACCAAGAGTGCCCAGATACTGTCGGTCTGAAGGGAGGGGTAACAGGATTTTTATGTATTTTCGGGAGTCCCTGTATAACTGTAATCAACGGAGCATGAACCTTGAAATAATTATACAAGTCCATACTAATCTCATTATTAAGAAAACATTCATATAGAACATGATCAAGTCTAGAAATCATACTATACATATCATCAAGACCAATCATCTTGTAAACCAAGGGATCATTCAACCTAGTTCATGCTATTACAATAATATTCCGGTCCATGACCATATTTGGGCCACCCTTATCCACTGGTTTAACTACTATAGAGGGATCCTGTTGTAAACTATTTAAAGTCTCATACTCACCCTTTGACATATTCCCAACTTTTTCCTTTAATCTTGCTTTCTTAATATATCTTGTATGTCATTTTCACATATTTTAAGAGAAACATCCACCACAAGGTGATTAGCTGGAACATATGTACTAGGCTTTCTAAACACATTTGCATGTTCCAAAGTATTATTTTTAAATAACATTTGCAACATGACATTACTGCCAAACAATTTCAAATTAATAATTGATTCAGTTACCTCTGTCGAGTGGGTATAAAAGTAAGTCCCTTATTAAGCAGCTCCAAACAAAAGATCTTTCCCATTTGTATTCAGCCACATCTTTTTCAGTGTCCATGTGTCCATGGATTCCTGTTGAATTTTCCTTTTCAGTCATCCTCTGCTGTTCAAACGTTGTCTGTTCTCCCACTGTCTCAAGTTCAAGCTTCCTTCTAATCTGATAGGAAATATCCGAAAAAACGAAAAAAATCATAATTTACTACACACTGTACTACTGTTTCTAATATGGACACTGCAGTGGAATTTTAATATTCCTACAGAAGAACAGAAAAATCAATGCATGAGTCATTGTGAGATGATGAATTACTCTGAGCAGCAATCCTTTCAAATCTACAGTAAACTATAATATGACAGGACTAACACCTAAAGATAATGATGAAACAACACAGTAGATACCGATTAACAAGATAAATGTAGTCACTGTAAGATAAATTTACTTTCGTAGCTTTTATGCAGTGAACAGAATGATAAGCTTGTGGCTTGACAGATATTCATATATTTTCAGACTGATGCATTTCACTGTGATTCAGCATTATTTCATGTGATTTTCTGCAACCTAAGTGCATACTACAACCATGTGACCACTGTGAGGCATGAACTTTCATTACCACAGATGACTGTAACAGAATTTTATATAGTACAATTGTGTAAGAGCTTATTCTGGTTGGTTTGCTCTAAGTTCTTTGGCTTAACTACTATGGGAATATGTACATAAAATGTATATTTTCCTATAGCTGAAGTTTGATTTTATTAGTCAATGCTTCATTGTACTGTATTATTATTCTTACAATGCATGCATGTGTGTGTGTGTGTGTGTGTGTGTATCTATACACATAAACATAAATACACACACATGCGCACACACCATGTATTAGTTTTTTCATACATGTTTTGCCCTGTACAGGCTTCTGCACTTTCTTGATATATGCCCGGGTTGCATCTGAAAGTGTCTTAATAAATCAATTTGGTTGCTTGCCTAGATGATAAATATATATAAAATAGAACATGAAAATGTAATCATTCAGTTGATGCAAACAGTTTTACAAAGGATGGTTTGAAAATAAGGTTTGCAATATTCATGCCAAAACAGGTAACAATTTTAATGTATAATTTTTATTTTAGTGATGTTGGAGTTGAATTGCCTTTAATCTTGATGCATCCTAAGCCATCCGATGGTGAGTGTTAATTTTATAGATCCTCTTATTCACTGCATGCTTGTATTGCAAAAATCACACGATTTGTGCTTTGAAACCAGTGGGCACTAGGTGACCAGGTAAACAGCCTGTTCTGTGAATATCCCTCCCACTGTTTATGTCTTATTTGGTAGACATTTCCCTGTTTTAAGCATTCTGCACTTTCATTAACTCTATATAATATTTCTATGCTTCTGAATAGTTTAGGACCTCAGCAAATGTTGCATTTAAGATTCAGAAAATAGAAAACACTGTTGCTATGCAGCCGATGTAAGGACATTTACAATGGCAAAAGTGCATGGGCAACTCAGATCTGAAAGAACACAAAACTCTTGACAGAGTGTGCTGTAAGGTTTGTGCTAACAGATTACAGCCTTGGTTTTACTACCTGTAATAATTAAACCATATTCTTTTAACACTAGCCCAGCAATGCATAGGTTATACAATCTGTCAGTGGTGTTAGGTTCTCATACCTCCCCTGCATTGGTCAGTGCAGAAAGGCAGCTACTTATAATCAATCATGTTTGGGGTGCTATCTCAGAACTTGAATGTACCACTAGTTGCATAAAAGTAATTTTGTATAATGTATAGAGAAACATGTATCCACTTCATGTGGAACTGGTGTGGGTTCTGTCAGTCAGTTAGAATTAGTTGCAGGTCAGTCAGTTAAAAGGCCTATTTCAAGTCAAGTCATTAAATACATGGCACCATTACTTGATGCTTACATCATGGATATTGAAGATTCTATCCTTAAAGGCAGTTCATTGGATGAAAATAAAAATTCTAAGACACTTGCTACCTTGTTGTTATCTCGAATGGGTTAGGAGGAATGGGGGCAGCCTTGTTAGTTAAGGCTGAGCGGGACGCTGACTGCAGAATAACTGAAGTGCCTAAGGCTTACAGCAGGGTAAGTGAATGTCAGTACTGCTGCATAGTAAAAGAAGCATGAAGTAGGCAAGGCTTGAGGTAATTTACCTAAAGGGTACAAATTGGCCTAGAATGATGGTGAGAGGAGATAAGTGGAACCAATCTCAAAGCAGATATAGAACATATAATGACTTGCAGGATGTTCTGGGGTAATTAAAATGTTTTAGAGGGTGAACAATGGCTAATAAAAAAGCTCTTTAGATTTTATAGTGACAGACCAAACTAAGAGGAGTTCCATGGGAAATAATACACTGACCAATACCACCTTCTCTCTCAAAAGCAGCATGCCATTGTGTCTCATCATAATAAAGCCATAGTCATCTGGACACTCAGCGACAGCATTCTCCTTGGAATGTATAAAAGTATAATTACTGGAGCAATTCTATATTGACCTCACCAGAACCTTTGATCTTGTTGATCACTCAGTTCTCACAGACCATCTCACTGAAATAGGCATTAGTGATGGATATGCTGCCCTGCTTCAAAAACCTCCCTTTCTAACCACCACTTCTCAATTAATTTCAGTTCATCAAGCTCTACATCAGTCCCTCTGCAGAAAGGTGTCCCTCAAAGATTTGTTCTGTGAATACTCCTCTTTTCTATTTACATTAACACATTTCGTTTGACTTACCCCATCTTTTTCTCCTGGTTTATGTTGATGACACAGTCCTGTTCCACTCCAACCATTCTGTCTCTTCTCTTGAACTCAGACTTCAGGCTGAATTTCATGCTCTTATTCAATAGGTCAGCGATAAACAATTACTATTAAACTCCTCTAAAACAAAAGCAGGGCTTTTGTCACTAGGCAAAAGCTTACTTCTATCTCCAGGCCTCCAAAAATCTTTAATCATCTTAATAACACTATTGAAAATGTCACTTCACTCAAATATATTTGGGTTTGGTTGAACCCCTTCCTAGATTTTCAACTCCACTTGGACTACACACACAAAAAAAACAACTCTCTCCTATTCTGGACTAATAGGATCACCCATTTTCTATCCTGACCCTACAGAAATCCATAGCTAAAGGTATCATACTGGCTCATGTAGAATATTGTCTCCCTTTAATTGCTGCAGCATCTAAAATAAATATTTCTACCATTCCGTCCATTAAAAATGTCATTTGCAAATTCATCACTCTCCCAAAGAAATGAATATCACTGAAAAACCATTGAAAAAGCCAACTGTGAACAGAGCCAGATACAGCACTAGGCGACCTAGGCAGATGTCTACAGCCTGCTGACTTGAGGGGGCACTGGCCAGGTGGCTGCCACAAAACTTGCATTTCTTCTTTAAGAAAGCACTCTGTGGGCAGTCATATTTCTAGCACCGTCTGTGCCTCTGTCATGCTAAAGATGCACTCACATTTAAATGTTGGAGTGAAGCACAGGATTTTATAGAGAATTGCCATTCCATGTTACAAATGAAAGAGATAAGTAAGCACAGGAGTTCTTTGGAGATTAACATGGAAAATTAAACAGATTAGAGGTAAGTCAACATGGAGAACTTGATGGCAGGTTGCTTAACTCATTCAGGCTCAAACACTATACCTTAATTACAAGAGACTATAACTTGAATCCTCTACATCAACAAAGTGTCATCAGCAGGTGCATTTTCAAGGACTGTTGAGTTTCAGTGCATTATCAAAGAATATTGAGTTACATTACCTTTTCAAGGACTGTTGAGTCTCTGTACATTTTCAAGGAAATGTGTTTTGTTTAGCAAATGGCCATCATCATTGTTTGTGCTATAAAATTTGAAAGCAGTGTTAGTAGCACAACAGGTAGCATACTTGCTTTTGGTGCAGAAGGCTGTATGTTCTACTCCCACACCATGTAGAAACAGTGCTGATATTGCAGTACCCTTTAAGGGTGATGGTGGTGCTACATTCCTGAGTGTGTCCTCTTTGAATGAGATGCCTATTAACTATGAACCTGTTGCTGGTTTTACATCTATTTCCTATCGCAATGTTAACAACTTACCAGTTGTTTTTTTTCAAAATGTATACGGACAATTTATTCATCAAGCGCAGCAGGCAGTGAATTTGTACATGAAGCACTGAAATGTAAAGTTGTTTACCAGCAGCAACCTCTTCATTAGTTATAGATCTCTTTAATGTGGAATTATTCAGATGACTTTTACTTCTGCAGATATTGTATATATTGCCTGATACTGGTGGACAGACATTTGAGTGGTTTTTGTGGTTGAAATGTTCTAAAACACACTCTAACAAGTGGTGCTGTATTATACAAGGAATATAATTTAATACAATCAGGATGGTGCATCAAAGAACACATGCATGTATGCATGGTCCTACAAATGTGTGCAAGGTGCCTATGGTTAGAAAACAGCCCAAAAGTAAACTTTATCTGCCACTGGCCAGATGTATTTTCTTTCAAAGTGTGTTTCAATGCCATTTCAATGAATGTGAGTTTCAAGGGCAGAGAAGCTTACTGTTCATGCTGTCTTTTTTCATTGAAAAACTGTATTGTTTTGTTTAGCAAATGGCTGTCAGTACTTGTGCTATAAATTTCGAAATAAAAGTTTTAAATATTTCTAATTATTGTAGAAGCAAAAAGAAAATAGTATGCAGCCTGACAGGTTTGAACTGAGTATATGGTTAGTCGGAAGAAATAGCCAAGTAATGCAACACTGGAATGGCTGGGGGGTGCTGTCGGTGATGGTTCTGTGGGGGGCCCTGAGCTATAATCCTGTCTAGAGCCCCATTTGACCATGATCCAGCTATGCCTGTGAAAGAATGTGCTGACTTTCTACTTGCCTCTCTGATCCTTAAACTTATTGAGAATGACACTTGCCCTCTACTGGCTTTCAGACTATTCAAAGATGTACCAATATACAACCTTAGACAACTTAACCAGTCATTTCCTCTCCTCCAAACCCCCCAAACAAGGATTCACTGCACCTACCATGCTTTGTCAGTCCTTGGTATCAAACTGTGGGAATCTCTCACATATTTTCATAAAGATCATTTCTCTTACCACATTTTCTGTTCACTAATAAAAACACATTTCAAGGCTCTAGGAAAATACAACTGCTGCTGTCTGTCTGGTCATATAACGTAACCTCTTCATTCCCTTCTTCTGTCTACATACATCGCTCTGACTCTATTTTTGATTGTGATTCTTTCAGCATGCCAGCTCTGATGCCCCTCTATATATAATGCATGTATATCTTTGTTTTTTCAGTCACTCTCTATATAATGTCATTTATCTATTGCCTTTATAACCTCAAGCCAACTAAGATATTCACTTTGTATATAATATATGTATATATTGCATTTTGTCATTCACTCTGTATATAATGTCATATACATACATACATACATACTGTGCTTTCCCCAGGCTGAGATTGAAATGGGTCCACTGGGATCAATGCTCTTCCTTGGTTAATAAATTCAAAATAAAATAAAATAAAGTATCAACATGTCTGTGTAATATTCAGATGGTAAAAATATACTGCAAGTTCACAGGTTCATAGTTTCTTATTAGGCAAATGGTCTAGATGTCTATCTGAGTCTAGTTAGTGCAGACCCACAGCATGTATAAACCAAGTTTTTAGTTTCCTCTTTATAAGGATAATGAAAACACATTTCATATATGTTATTGTATACTTATTTTTTCCTATAAAAATCAATAAAAAAATATTAATGGTAAAAAAAAGGAAATAAGACATGACTTATGGCAACAACGGGTATAGCACCTTTATAAATATAAATATAGATACTGAGAGTTAGTGGGTATGAATTATGCATCCCTACCTTCATACTTCCTGTCATGGTCCTTTATGTATTGTAAGGAAATGCTATATCACAAATAGTTATGGAAATTAATGATTACAAATTGCTGCAGCCAGCCACTTAACATTACTACAGGTGAGCAATACTCATCCTAACCCAGGCACAGCTATTAACAGTAGGCAACCAGGATTACCAGATGTCAGTAGGCAACAAGGATTACCAGAACACATCTGGGCACATCAGACTTGTACTTATGAGTATCAAAAATGCAATATACGTGCCTCTAACTGGGAGCACGACTAAATATATATTGAAGTAATAAGTAAAGCATACATGAACAGCAGTTGTGCCCCTATGTGTCTTTAAAGGAAAACTACATCCATAGATTGAATACACACACACACACATATATATATATATATATATATATATATATATGGATCTAGGACATTTCACTGAACGCACATTTCACCGAAACTCATATCACCGAACACAAATCACCGAAAGCACAATTCACTGAAACACATTTCACCAAAAGTAGTATATGGCCTTGTCCCCACTGTAGTGCGACCCTGGAGTTAGTATATATAGTAGGAGGGGTGTGGGGGCACACCCACATCGGGGTGTGTGGGGACAGAGCCCCCCATATATTTAAAGTATATATCATGTTTGGATAAGAGTAATATATTGCAATTGCATGTATGCATGTATATAGTTTAACACATTTAAAATATGTGGGGGGCTACACCCCCCACACCCCCCCTACTATATATACCAACTCCAGAGTCGCACTACAGTGGGGACAAGGCCATATACCACTTTTGGTGAAATATGTTTCAGTGAATTGTGTTTTTGGTGAATTGAGCTTTCGGTGAAAAGTGCACACTAATGTAACTTTCGGTGAAATGTGCATTAGGTGAGATGTCCTAGATCCATATATATATATATATATATATATATATATATATATATATATATATATATATATATTCAATCTCTGGATGTAGCTTTCCTTTAAAAACACATGTTGTTCATGCTACCTTGGTTTTCACATCAGTACTAATGCACCAAAATCACTTTACATGTTTAGTATTTTTTTAATTTCTTACACCTGTATTGACGGAGGTTGCAACTGCCATACTAAAGTGATTTTGTTTATTATTTTGTCCTACTCTCACAGTACAGTTTGGCTCTCCATGATTTGGCACTTGCTAAACAAAATAAATTAGGCGATTTGTCAGTATTTAGTTGCAGTGACAGTATTGTGAGTTACTGCCTTCTTAGATTGCCTTTGGAAACACTGTCATTATATCTTTTTCACCAATTTACTCTGATTTGTGTTAACTGTAAGTTGCTAAAGAGTTTCATGGTGTATTCCAATCTTATTTCAGACAGAAAATGTTTTGTTAGTGCTATTAAGCTGCCATGCCATACGCCACACTGATAATCAAGTGTCAAGAATAATAACTCTTCAGTGTTGTTTATGACTTATACATACACATATGGTAAACTTAAAAAATATAAGTAATGCCACTATCCACTGCAGTAAAAAGTAACCAAGTAAACCAAAAAATGCCACTTTGCTGAACTACATTTTATAAATTAATATCTAGACTTTTGTCAGAAATTAACAGAAAATATACTATTTCAGAGATACAACTCTTTATTTATAGGTTCTCCTTGTAGGCCTACATGACCATTATAATGTGCCAGGTTGTGAGCTACATTATATTCAGCTTTCATTAGGTGCAAGTATATGACTTCTGCTCAGGATAGTGGAATATGATTCATGACAAGAATATATTTTTATTGTCTTGTCATTGCATCAGAGGTAAACATTACACATATTTCTTCAATGAGCAGTTTTAGGGCTGTTACCTTGGCATGACTAAAACTCTTTATGCTCTAAATAAGATGCTGTACTGCAATCATAGTTTTGCACATATTTATCTAAAGGCTTAAACGTGCTAGAATGATTCCCTCAGAAGATATTTGCTTGACCAAGGTACTAGGAATCTAGCTATATTGCGTTAATGCTGTTATTTTATTTTTTCAAAATGGTCCTTATTATTTTAGCACTCCTTTGTCACTTGTGGTAATGATAAATGTGTTAAAGCCTGTACAGAGGTAGATCACTAGAAAAATCCATAGTTGTCATATTTTACATACAGTCAGAAATGAAGACTTGTGCTCTTTCCCATAAGGTACAGGTTATTTTGAGGTGATGTGATATTCATCCAAAAAGCCTTATACAGTGAGGGTTATCTAGCTTTGTATAATATTAGGGTATTTTTCTACCTGCTGCCTAATGATTATCAAGTTCTCTGCTATCAGTCACTCCCCTCCTGCCCAGTGGATGACAGCTGTTGTCAGAGCTGTCATTCAGACAGCCATTTTTTTTTAGGTTTGTTTACCCATGTCAGTCTTCTCTTCCTACCTGGAACACCCAAGGGGTGGTATATAATGGACTGTGACTGATGTGTATGACAATGCATGCAATGTAATTACTGTCCTGTCCACTTGTAAACAGCACCTCTGTGTAATCCCTGATTTCCACCAGGGATTATACTACGTAGCATGTTTCCAGACACTGAATCCTTAGCTCACCTCCCAAGGAAAGATGAACATGCTGTAAGGCTCACCATTCCTTCCCGCCCTATTCTACTCCCACAGGTGTCTGAGCCACTAGTCAACATTAGGTCAGCAGGGTCACATTTAGGGTTTTATCCCTCTGTACAAATGGAACTAGCAACCAGCATTGTATGAGATTGGTTTCATTCAACACAGGCTTACAATGAGGAATAATTGTTCTTTTATTAATATGAAAATATTTAAAACAAGAATAAAGTCAATTTCTTTCAACACAGACATAACTTTTTAAGGCATAAACTTTGAGTCTATCTAAGTAAATTCAAAAAATCCATGCATCAATCCATCCATCCATCCATCCACAACCCCTTTTCCTATTTTTGCACATGGGGTTGGGGTGTCACTTCAACAGTAACAATCATCTGAGCCAAGGTTCACACTGCCAGGTAGCTAGCCCTGGCAATATGCCAAATATGAAAAAACTTCATCCTGTGTTTTCATCTGTTTAAATTCTGCACCGATTCATGAAGCATAGTCAAGTTTCTGCAGTTTTATTTGTTCTGAGTGAGATCCATGCAAAATATTTTTCATTGTTTGTTTTATTTGCATCTAAAAAATAAAATGAAAAGAAAATACTATGTCTTGAGTATTTTTAAGTTATCACATTAACCGCTGTATCTGTTTTATCCTAATTATGTTGTATCTTCATTTCCCAATGTTCCAGAACCACAGAATAACTCTGCCTATTATGTTATTCAATCATATCAGACGTTATAGCTGAAATGTATCATATACTAAACAAAAACTGGTACAGTACCTAAATTGCACAGGGACTAAGAGTGTGCTATATTTATGAGAATAAGAAAACAAAAAGTCCCTAGGATCCCTAGTAACAGTCGAGGATTTTTATCATAATAAACTGAGAATTCATAAAAGTCAAGAATTCAATAAATGAAATTAATTTACATATTAGGACAGATTCTCTTTTCTATAAAGTATATATATATATATATATATATATATATATATATATATATATATATATATATATACCCATTGAAATTATTATGTTTCAAAGAAACGTAATAACGCAAGCTGTTTTTTTCGCGAAAGTGCAGTTTTATGGAAATACACTTTCGCGAAAAACAGATTAACTGAAAAAAAAAACAAAATAAACAAAAAACACAATACTAACCATATTTATGCAGGGGGCAAGCCCCCCTGCACCCCATACCCCCAGTACTTTTATATTCTCACTATGAGATCACACTAAAGTGGGGAAAATGGAATATTCCCTTATCCCCACTGTGCCGCAATCTAAGCAACAGCCCCCGTTGGTGTTTGCTTATTTGCCTTTTCACTAAAATCTCATAACATTGAGTCTCAAAACACTGAGACCATAACATCGAAAACCCAAAACATCTAAAACTCATAACATCAAATTTCATAACACTGAAAATGTATAACATCGAGTAGTGTATCATCAAACATGTAAATGTTATATAACAACCACAGAAATGATCTTTGAAAAACAGCTCCACTTTCCAAGCAAGTGCTTTTATTTTTTTGTAAGAACAAAATTACTCAGAACAAGATTTCTCTAGCACCTCGGCATTCGCCTTTACAGAGTAAAACTTTAATTCCTAAAACACAATCCTCTTATATTCAGCTCAAACACATTTCAATTAATCAATTAAAACTCATTCTAATATACTTTTAAAGACACAGTTAAAAAATCATAAAAAACATTGCCAATTACATTCCTTATTTAATCCCTTTGGTGACAATGTACTATATTTCATTATAAGAATAGATTCCTTTCATCTTAATATATGTTTCAATAACTCCGCATTATCATATTGTAATTTTACTTGTTCCAGTATGGTTACTTTCATGGTATTTAATTCACCATTATGTTCTTTATTAAAATGTTCTGCTACAGGACTCGCAATTTTCTCTTTCTTAACATCTCTCACATGTTCTTTTATTCTATCAGCCAATGATCTTTTTGTTTCCCATATATAATATTTATTGCACGGACAAACTATCGCATAAATAACACCTTTACTCACACAAGAATATCTACCCTGTGTTTCAAACTTTTTTTCACCTATACTTTCTACTTTTGTTGTAATATACTGACATATGGTACATTTTCCACATGGAAAAGTCCCCTTTATTTCTACATTTTTTAACATCTTATCTTTTGGTTTTCAATATTTTGCTTGTACTTAAAAATCCTTAAGGTTTCTTCCCCTTTGATAAGAAATTTTTAGCTCTATTTGCGATAATGACTGCACATTTCTTTTTATTTGTTTCCAATATTCTTCTATCACCCCTATTATTCTATGTGAAAAAGATGTATATTTAGTAACAAAGAATAAATTCTCTTTTTCTAATGTCTCATTTACCCTTAATTTCCTTCCTCTTTGTATATGTTTTTTCACTACCTTTACATTTTGATTAACACCAAATATTTTTTGCAAGCTCTCATTTATTTTTTCTTTGTTATAGCCCCTAGATTCAAACATCAAGGCTACTTCTAGTGCTTCATTATATGCTTCAGTAACATCACTATTCAGTCTCTTTATTCTTAACATTTCCCCTGACGGAATCGAATCCAATGTGTGATTAGGATGACAACTTGTTGCATGTACCATCAGATTTTTTTGATTAAATTTTCTATAAATATTAGTATGAATTTTCTTATTGTTTTCCCCTTTCATTATTATATCTAAGTAATTTATCTGTAAACCTTTTTGGATATCATCAAATTTAATACCATATTTATTGGCATTTAGATACTCAATAAAATTACTTAATTCAATTTCTCCCCCCTTACAAATAAAAATCAAATCATCTATAAATCAAAAATACCTTTTTACATATTTTCTAAAAAATTCACTTCTATAAATATAAGTATTTTCTATTAGTCCCATGAATAAATTCTCCATTGCTGTACCTGCTTTTTGCCTATACAAATTCCCATCAAATTCAAATATATTATTGTTAAGGCAAAAATATGTAATTTCTTTAATATACTGAGTTCTGGGATTATCCCCCAAAAAACATTGTATAGCTTCAAGTCCAAAAACATGTGATATATTAGTGTATAAACTCACTACATCTGCTGTCATAAAATACATATCTTCTGTCCATATCTCATTCTTGATTTTATTCAATAAATCGAAAGAATCTTTTATATAAGAAGGTAATTTAATTACCTCTTTTACCAAAATTTCATGCAGCAAACAACCTAAATTATATGTAAAACAACCAGTGGCAGATACAATAGGACGTCCTGGAGGTCGAAAGGGATCCTTGTGAATTTTAGGAACACAAAAAAATGTTGATATTGTGTTCCTTTTAACATTAAATTTATGTGTTATATCATATGTTGTAAAATAATGTAATCTTACACCTTTCTTTAATAACTCTTGATAGTCAGTTCGTACTTGAACTAAACTAGATTCATCTATCCTACTGTATACCTCCTGATTATTCAAATGTTGCATACACATACTATAATAATCTTTCAAATTCATTATTACTAATTTGCCCCCTTTATCTGATGGCTTAAAAATTATCTCATTTTTACTCATTTGTTGCAATTTTATCTATTCTTTCTTTGTTAAGTTATATTCTTTTTTCGAAACTCGAAATTCATCAAATTCCTTCTCTATTATTAAATTCACAGCATTATTAAAATAAAAAATAAATGGAAAATGTACCATATGTCAGTATATTACAACAAAAGTAGAAAGTATAGGTGAAAAAAAGTTTGAAACACAGGGTAGATATTCTTGTGTGAGTAAAGGTGTTATTTATGCGATAGTTTGTCCGTGCAATAAATATTATATAGGGGAAACAAAAAGATCATTGGTTGATAGAATAAAATAACATGTGAGAGATGTTAAGAAAGAGAAAATTACGAGTCCTGTAGCAGAACATTTTAATAAAGAACATAATGGTGAATTAAATACCATGAAAGTAACCATACTAGAACAAGTAAAATTACAATATGATAATGCGGAGTTATTGAAACATATATTAAGACAAAAGGAATCTATTCTTATAATGAAATATAGTACATTGTCACCAAAGGGATTAAATAAGGAATGTAATTGGCAATGTTTTTTATGATTTTTTAACTGTGTCTTTAAAAGTATATTAGAATGAGTTTTAATTGATTAATTAAAATGTGTTTGAGCTGAATATAAGAGGATTGTGTTTTAGGAATGAAAGTTTTACTCTGTAAAGGCGAATGCCGAGGAGCTAGAGAAATCTTGTTCTGAGTAATTTTGTTCTTACAAAAAAATAAAAGCACTTGCTTGGAAAGTGGAGCTGTTTTTCACAGGTCATTTCTGTGGTTGTTATATAAATTTGCTAAGCTTCTGGGTTGTTATATTAATGTAAATGTTATAGTTTAATCTGTTAATCTTGTGGTATCAGTATAAGATGCTGTAGTTCACAGGTTCATAGGTTGTTACTAAGCTATCATCCCTAGGGCCTAAACAAGCCTAGCCATAACAATTCCCTGGCTATTTCTTCCCACACTATTTACTTCCCTGGACCCCTGTCTGGCAGTGGGACTGACGTGATTCCCCAGGGTGAATTTCCTTTCTCCCATCCAATCGTCAAGGTTCCTTTTCAAGAGGGCTAAAGAGGTGCTCTGCTTGACATGTATGGGCAGTTTATTCCAGAGTCTGGGGAGTCTCTGGGTCAGGAACCTATCCCTCCAGCATGTTTTGTTTATTGTGATGACAAGGTTTAGATCCCTGGAGCATGTGGCTCTGAGGGATTGGGATTTCTTTAAGTGCAGCATGTCCAACAGCTCTGGGTTTGACATGGCCTTATATGTTAAGCAGAGATCACATCCGAGTAGACGATATGCAACAGAGTATAGCTGGAGTTTTTTAAGGTGGTCAGCATAGGGCATCTGCTTTAGGCCTGTGATTCTTTTAATGAGGTATTTCTGTAGCCCTTCCAGTTGTTGCAGATGTCTTGAGAGGTACATACCAAATGGGGCGTTGTATTCTATAATGGGTCTAATGAGGGATGAGTACAGTGGGACAATGACCTCCTTTTTTCTGGATGAAAAGTCCTTAGTGATGAGGTGTGCCACATAGATGGATTTCCTGACTGTTGTGGCGATGTGGTAATCAAAGGTGAGTCCACTGTCCACCTGTGTCCCTAAGTCTCTTATCACACTTTAGGTGTTTAGTGTACTGCCACCTATGCGGTAATTCACAGGTACATGTTTTTTCCCAAAGGGATATACATTTCTTAGCATTGAACTTGAGCCCATGGCTCTGGCACTAAGCATCTGTTTCTGTAAGGCCCTTTTGTAGAGTATCCACATCATTTGGGGATTCAATAATGGCTCCCAGTTTGCAGCCATCTGTGAATTTGTTAGCCAGAGTCCCTTAGTGTTGGCCTGTACTTCAGAGAAGTAGATGCCAAACACGGCGGTCCCAGGACTGAACCCTGAGGTACTCCACTTGTCACTTGTCTGGAGCTGGATGTGGAGTCAGTTACTTTTACAGTGTGGGTTCTGTCAGTAAGCCAGTTGGCAACCCATCGAGTGACATAGGGATTAATGCCCAGTTTAGTAAGTCTATCTATGCTTCCAGAGTGGGGAGATGGTGTCAAAGGCCTTGGCGAGGTCCAGATAGGCTGTGTGGACTACCTTACCCTTGTCCACTGCTCTGGAGACTGATTCAAAAAAGTCAATCAGGTTCAGGAGACAAGATTGGCCCTTCACGAACCCAAACTGGGTGGGGTCCAGTGTTTGAAGGTTGCCAATGTCTTTGTTTATAAGTTCCATGATAATACGTTCCATGGCCTTGCAGATCAGGCTCATCAGACTGATAGGCCAGTAGTTCCCAGGATCCAAGGTGGATCCTCCCTTGTGGAGTGGGATAACTGTAGCTGTGCACCACTCAGTGGGCACGAAGCCTGAGGTGAGGCTATGATTAAACATGACACTTAGGTGAGGTGCCAGTTCATTTTGTAGTTCATGTAGTACACAGCCTGGGATGTCATCTGGTCCCATGGATGCTGTATTCTTAGCTTTGGAGAATGTGTTTTTTTACCTGTGTGGCCATTATTACTGGAATTTGGCAATCTTCCGGTATTGAGATGGGCCATTTAGGGGATGAGAGGGGGATGAAGTTGGCAATGAATTGATCTGCCAGGATATTGGCAATATTTTGGGATCAGTATATTTAATACCATTCTGTTGTAGCTCAGAGCAGATCTGAGCATTGCCATTTAGATTCTTGACATAATTATAGAATGCCTTGTGGTTGTCTTTGGAATCTTTGACAATTTTATTTCCGTAACTAGCTTTGGAGGATTTTATGAGGGATCTCAGCTTCTTACTAAGGCTGGTAAGGGAGTTTTTTGCATCCTGGGATTTTTCTCTTTTCTGCAACAATTTCTTCCTTTTGTTGTAAAGTTTGTTTATGGCAGGGGACCACCAGATTGGCTTCCTTTTTTTGGAGGAGAGCATCTTCGTTCTATTTGGGATGGCACGATTCATGCATGAGTGGATGTGCTCGTACAGTGCCTTAGTGTAGGATTCAGCAGTAGAACTTTCAGTTCCTGTCTGCATGGGTGTCGAGACGTTTGTCACTTCTGACTTGAGTAGCATGAAGTTGGCTTTGGAGAAGTTTTTTATTGAGGTTTCCTTACCGTGGGGTGACGGTGAGATGTGGATGATAAGGGTGATTAGGTTATGGTCAGACCTGACCAACGAGAGGGTGACCATAGGTGCGGAGCATCAATATCCCATGTTGGTAATGGCCAGGTCTAGGATATTAAAGCCCCTGGTGGGACTATGGATTAGTTGATCGAGGCCGTTGGAATTTATTAATTCCAAGAACCATTGGGCAAAGGTGTTGGTACATGAGTAGTATTCCCAGTTAATGTCAGGGTAGTTCAAATCACCCAGTATTAGGATGTTTGGTTGTATCTTAATATTTTCCAGTATGTTTAGAAAGGTGTAGTGATAATCTTGGGGCATGGTGGGGATCTGTAGTAAGCTACAATTAGGATTGCAGTCTTACCTAGTGTTAGTTGCACCTGGATAATTTCAGACACATTGTGTTGGGCAACTAGCCTGGTGGTGTGAATATCCTTGGTGAATGGGGATACTCCTCCACCTTTAGTGTTTTAGTCCTGGTTTGGTGGCCAAAAAGTGTGGTAAGAGTCGTAGCCTGGTACTGCAGGGGTGCTCTCTGGAGCCTTGAACCAGGTCTCAGTTACTGCATAGATATCGATGTTCTCCATTTTTAGGAGTGCCTCGAGAGAGTGCATTTTGAGGTTTAGACTTCTAGCATTGAGTAGCATTACCTTTAGAATTTACAAGCTTGTTCCCGTTTACGGAGGTGTTTTTTTCCTTTGAACTTTGCCTAAAAAAGGCACTATAGGGGTGGCAAGAGCCTTAGCCAGTATCCTGAATCCCAGGGGCAACAGGTGCAGACCATCTCTGGCAAAGCATCGTGGTCTGTCGATCATATCGTCCCAGGCAGACAGATACTGGATCCCCTTTGAATGACACCAGAAGCTTAGCCAATTGTTGAAGTCAATCATTTTGTCCTTATATTGTGGTATCATTCTGGGCGAAGGCATAGTTATTTATATAGTGTAGGAATTTATACTATTTATATAGTCTTTATTTTGCTACTCTGTACGTGTTTTTAGGCCATACAGGTAAGTAATTTACACATTATGCATACATTCTTTATGGTCAAAAATGAGCAAACAAACTTGTAAAAATGTGTAGAAACAGGCAACCTGATGTCCAGATAGTCAATACTAACCACAGGAAACAAAGTCCAAGTTTCTTCTTTAACGTAAAAGTATTTTATTTTTCAAAAAGACAACGTTTTCGCCGTGACCCCTGTCACAGCTTCCTCAGAAGAAGACAAGTAAAACAGCTAAACTGGTCTGTTCAAATACTCAGTTAACAGGAAGTGACAAATAATTGCACTTCCTGCACTAATTTGACTCAATAAAAATAATGAATAAAATCATGAATAATCATAAAACTCCATTGAATTATCTATAAATATTGTATGATAAAGACAACATAAAAATGTTCTTACTAGTGCATTTACATTAACATTGTAAAAATTATGCATTAAACACACAAAATAATGTACATATAGGCATTACCTAAAGTAGCTCCTTAGTTTAAGAACACATGAAATGTTACAGTTCTCATTGAGGCCATCTAGCCTAAATGCATCTAAATTCAACTGCCATAAAGTTCGACACACTCAAGAACTATCTGAAAGGGGCCTCCCTATCGGTTAAAGGTACTTGATCAATACCCATAAAACAAAAGAGTGGTCAGGGTTACTGCTAACATGTTTTGCTAAGGCATTCTCTAAAGAGGTTTTTATGGCATAAAGGTGCTGGTATATTCTCTCTTTTAGTTTACGATTGGTTTTCCTATGTAAAAGGAAGGGCAGGAATTACACAAAGCAATGTACACCACTGACTTTGAATCACAAGTAATCCTCTGCTTAATGTTGTATTTTTATTCCTAACTATAAAGGAATTTCCAGTTCTCATCACTTTACACATGTTGCAGCATCCACATTTAAATGAACCTCTAGGTCTTATGTGACCATAAGTGTTAGAAGTATGCTGTAAAGTTCTTTCAAATTATTACTTCTCCTGTAAATTACATAGGGCTGACCTAACTTGTCAATCAAGTTAACGGAATTAATAACTAGTGGCCAGTTTTTAAGATAATGGCCCAAATTCCTGTTGAATTCAAGTTAAATTGGGTTATAAAACTTAAAGAAAAGTTTCTCTGCTGATTTAGTAAGGAATTTTGGTGTGCTAATTCATTATCATTAGTAGACCTACCTACATTAGATTGATCAAGTAGTGGTTTATACAACCCCTTTGTTCTTTTAGTGTCAACTTCATTTATAAGCCCTTCTAAAGAGGGACAGGGTATCCAGGTTTATAAACATACCTTTCAAAATTGGCACTCAGCTTTAAAATGCTGTAAGTGCTACACATCCTGCCTGCATTACCAGTTGTCCTTTGACAATAGATTTTTCTGCCTAGGTGGATGTAGACTAGTGTAGTGCAGGAAAGAGTTGCAGTACGTCTGTTTCCTGAAAATGCCAGACAAATAAATCTCTTCATCTACTTCTTTAGTTAGTCTCACGTCTAAGTAGTCTGTTTCTATTGTTGAAAACCTATAAGTAAATTTTAACCATTGTGTAGAATTGTTCAAATAGTCTACAAAGAGTTTTGCTTCAACTTCATTCCCTTTAAAAAGGATAAATATGTCGTCCAAAAACCTAGTGTAATATTTTATCTTCTGCATTACAGTTTCATTAGATAGTATATAAAGGTTTTCCCAAAAGGCTACAAACAGGTTAGCCACACTGGCTCATAGGGAGCCCATGGCTATTCCACATTTTTGTAAATAGAATTTATGTTCAAAAACAAAAAAGTTTGATGACAGTACTATGCTCAACAGTTCTGTTACAACGTCAATCTCCACTTGTGGAAACTGTAATGCAGAAGATAAAATATTACACTAGGTTTTTGGACGACATATTTATCCTTTTTAAAGGGAATGAAGTTGAAGCAAAACTCTTTGTAGACTATTTGAACAATTCTACACAATGGTTAAAATTTACTTATAGGTTTTCAACAATAGAAACAGACTACTTAGACGTGAGACTAACTAAAGAAGTAGATGAAGAGATTTATTTGTCTGGCATTTTCAGGAAACAGACGTACTGCAACTCTTTCCTGCACTACACTAGTCTACATCCACCTAGGCAGAAAAATCTATTGTCAAAGGACAACTGTGCGTGCAGGCAGGATGTAGCACTTACAGCGATTTTAAAGCTGAGTGCCAATTTTGAAAGGTATGTTTATAAACCGCGGATACCCTGTCAGAAGGGCTTATAAATGAAGTTGACACTAAAAGAACAAAGGGGTTGTATAAACCACTACTTGATCAATCTAATGTAGGTAGGTCTACTAATGATAATGAATTAGCACACCAAAATTCCTTACTAAATCAGCAGCCAATTTAACTTGAATTCAACAGGAATTTGGGCCATTATCTTAAAAACTGGCCACTAGTTATTAATTCCGTTAACTTGATTGACAAGTTAGGTCTATGTAATTTACAGGAGAAGTAATAATTTGAAAGAACTTTTACAGCATACTTCTAACACTTATGGTCACATAAGACCTAGAGGTTCATTTAAATGTGGATGCTGCAACATGTGTAAAGTGATGAGAACTGGAAATTCCTTTATAGTTAGGAATAAAAATACAACATTAAGCAGAGGATTACTTGTGATTCAAAGTCAGTGGTGTACATTGCTTTGTGTAATTCCTGCCACATAGGAAAACCAATCGTAAACTAAAAGAGAATATACCAGCACCTTTATGCCATAAAAACCTCTTTAGAGAATGCCTTAGCAAAACATGTTAGCAGTAACCCTGACCACTCTTTTGTTTTATGGGTATTGATCAAGTACCTTTAACCGATAGGGAGGCCCTTTCAGATAGTTCTTGAGTGTCAGTTGAATTTAGATGCATTTAGGCTAGATGGCCTCAATGAGAACTGTAACATTTCATGTGTTCTTAAACTAAGGAGCTACTTAGGTAATGCCTATATGTACATTATTTTGTGTGTTTAATGCATAATTTTTACAATGTTAATGTAAATGCACTAGTAAGAACATTTTATGTTGTCTTTATCATACAATATTTATAGATAATTCAATGGAGTTTTATGATTATTCATGATTTTATTCATTATTTTTATTGAGTCAAATTAGTGCAGGAAGTGCAATTATTTGTCACTTCCTGTTAACTGAGTATTTGAACAGACCAGTTTAGCTGTTTTACTTGTCTTCTTCTGAGGAAGCTGTGACAGGGGTCATGTCTTTTTGAAAAATAAAATACTTTTACGTTAAAGAAGAAACTTGGACTTTGTTTCCTGTGGTTAGTATTGACTATCTGGACATCAGGTTGCCTGTTTCTACACATTTATACATTCTTTATGGTGATTGCAATACAGTGAGGTTAGGAAATTAACTTTTTCCTACTGAAGTGCAATCTCAGAGTTGGTATATTTAATTTATGGGGGTGGGGGGGCAGAGACCCCACAATGAGCCCCCCTGCAGAAATGTAGTAGAAAGTGTGTTTGTTAGTTTGGTGTTGTTATACGTGGAGGGGATGTTATTTACATGTGCTTTGTAGTTTTCAATGTTCTGAGTTTTCGATGTTATGAGTTTTAGATGTTTTGAAGGAAACCATAAAGATATATATACATATATATATATATATATATATATATACATATATGTGTGTGTGTGTGTTTTTTTTTTTATTAACTTTTGTTTACCAAGATGGTCCAACTGGGCACTCAGGCTTATTTTCAGCCTATACCCAGGGAGAAAAGCTCCTTTAAAGTTACAAAAATTACAAAAAATTTACAGATTAAAAAGAATTTAATTTTTAACTGTAGAAATTGGGTTTTAGATTCACAAAATAGGTACTGTCTTCATATAAAAAAGAATTAGGTAATCCCATGGGTATAAACAAAATCAGGCTGCAAAGTTAGAATATGAACACTTAGGTGAGTCACAGTCATCATACACCTAATATTGTAATATGTTTATTACTGCTCTGAACTGACATCCCTAAGAATAGAATGCAAGTCCTAAGTACATTCTATACCAAGTATCCCAATTTAATTCTATCAAACTTTTATTATGACTCTGAAAGGGGACTGGCCTATGGAATTTTATATTGTGGTAGGGTTTTACAGGTATTTCATTTTCAGTCTGGTATTTTGTATAATTTATTTATTTGTCTTTTTTACTGGGAAAGTCCGACTGGGTAATACTCATTTTCAGAGAAACACCGGGAAGAATTGCTCCATTTGCTTACACAGCATTATATTAAATTCCAGTTAAACACAGAGTAGTTACATTTCTATTTACATTTATACACAAACAGTAGTTACATTTATACATTCTAAGATTTTACAGAGGTGGGAGTTTCTAAAGAGAAAGCCCACGTGCAACTTAGTGGATTGTGCAGGCACCAGTTATGTATAAAAAGTGTTTTGTCATTTCAGTGAGAGGTTGAGGGTATTCTGTTTAAGGAGAGTATTTGAAGAGTATCATACAGTGAGCACAAAGTCTCAACCTTAAGAAGAGCACGTGCAGCACCAGGACTGGTTAAGATGCTTTTTAAGCAGTGGTTTAAAGCTACTGAGTTTATCAGACTTTTATTTGTTTGGCGATACTATTCCAGAGTTTGGCAACATATTGGGAATAGAGCGAGTTGTCTGCAACATTATTTGGCTTATTTGTAAGTAACAAGAATTTGTTACTAGAGAGGAGGTCCCTTGTTGGACAGTAGGTCAGTAATAAGCTATATAGTTCAGGGCATTTTTCTGGATCATGAATGTGTTTGTTTGCTGCAGTTAGTTGTGAATATGTTAGGTAGTTGTGTAGTACAAGCCAGTTTAATTGCTTTAAGCTATAACAATGATGGGTCCTATAAGAGAGATTGGTGGCAAATTTAGCTACTTTATTGTAGCAGGAGGCACATTTCTTTCTTTGAGTGGCATATAGGAGAGTTGCCAAGAGTGGCAGCTAGAGTTTCTCTTGCATCATCTGTAAGTAATCCATTGACCCTATAATAGGAACCTAGTTCCTGGTGAGCAGATTTAATGGTGTGCAGTATATGCTGGTCATATTTGAGATTGCCATCTATTATAACACCTAGAAGTTTAATGCGAGTTACATTTTCAATGACAGTATTATTTGCTGACTTTATGGTAAAAAAATTGTTTTTGATTTTTGCAATTTTTTTAGGTAAAAAGCATTAACTTAGTTTCCTTGGGGTTGAGTAGGAGGTTTGATTCTTTGAGCCAGGTTTTTACAAAGGAGAAAGAATTTTGGGTAATGTCTTGGAGCTTATTTATTGTTGAGGCTACACATTATACTGCTGAATCATCTGCATACTGAAGTAAACTAACAAGGTGACTGAAGGTGTGGAGGTCATTAATAAATATATTAAATAGGAGACGACACAGGATAGAGCCCTGAAGGACACCTGTAGTAACTGGTTGAAAGAATGAATAGGATTGTTGATATTTAATGGTTTGTTGCCTTTCAGATAGGCAACTAAGGAACCACAACAAGGAGAATTGTGAAGGCCCTATTGAGGAGAGTTGAACGAGCAATTGCTGGTGTGATACAATAGCAAATGCCTTTGAGAAGTCCAACAATATGGTGGACACACGCAGACAATTGTTTCTATGCAAGTTTATTATAGTGGTAAAATGTAGTAGAGCAGTAGTGGTGCTGTGCTGGGGCCTAAAGCCATGTTGTGTTTGTGACAGCAGGTTATCTGAGGTTAGGTATTGCATCAGCTGCATATGGATGCATTCTCTAATATTTTGGAGAGGGGAGAGAATCTCTATTGGTCTGTAGTTATTAAACCCTGTAGATGTGCCACCCTTGTGCAGAGGTATAATGTTGAATTTTTTCCACATTGATGGGACATATCTTTCTGCTATGGACCTATTAATTAGTATGGACAAGGCTATGACTTCTCTAGTAATTTTTAGATAGTCTGATGGTAGTTGGCCTACAGCTACAGAAGTAGTTTTTAGTTTAAGGATCAATTTTCTTAATGAGTGAGGTAGGCACTGGACTAAAATTGAAGAGCTGTGGGTGGTTTTGATTGGACATGGGGTAGAAAGAGGGTGCAGATATATTAGTGTCTAAGAGAGATACTATTGATAGTATAAAGTAGGAATTAAAAACTGTGTGGGGATAGACTCTGTATTCTCTGTTTTTGGAGAGGGGGTGGTGGTCTTGCCAGGGTGCAGTAGTATACTTAGAGGTAGCCCAAAAAAATGTAGGTGTTTTTTATGTTTGTCCTGTAGGTTGGTATAGCATCTTTACTTACCTTGTTTGATATGGAGTTTTGCAAGGTTTCTAAGATGTCTAATTGTTGGAGGGCATTTTGAGTTTTATTTTATACCAGTTTTTCAAGGCTTTATCCCATTTTGTCACATTTTTTTGTTTCTTTTGTCAGCCATTGTGCAGGGTTGGACTTTATTCTTTTATTATGTACTAGTACCATATTATTTAAGATCTGTAAGAATATGTTATTAAAGGGTTCTACAGCAGTATCTAGTGGCACTGCTCTATGTACATTCCATTTATATTGTTTTAGTGTTTCATTGAAAATATGTTTGCTAAAATTGGTTGTATTTTATATCCGATTATAAATAATATGTCTATCTAGGTTATGGTGAGTTCTAATAGCATATGTTGGTATGTGGTCACTTATGCTATCTGAAAGGCAGCCTACTTTTGTCAGTTTGTCTGGTTTGTTTGTAAGAATCCAGTCTAATGTTGAGTACCCCCTGAAGTTTTATTTATTCTAGTAAGTGTGGTTATTCATTATCTGAAAATGAACAAGTTTATGGATTCAGTGAGGGTAGTGGAATTTATGAGTTGTTAGTCTATATTTAATTCTCCAAGTAATATAGTTTAATGGTTAATTTATCAGGATATCGAATAAAGGATGCTTTCAGCAGTATCAATGTTATTCCCTGATGTAATATAAATTGCTGTTAAACATATAGTTTTCCTATTGCTAATTTTAGGAATGTTATTAAAAGTTCAGCATTATTAAATAGGTTCATAGGTTCATAGATAGGTACTAGGCTATCTGCCTGAGGGCATTTATAAGCCTAGCCAGAGTGTGTCAGCTTTCGCCGCTCCATTGATTAATTAACTGAGCCTCTGTCAAGCAGAGCCAATGAAGTGATCCCAGGGGTGTATTTTCTGTTACCCATCCACTCATCAAGGTTTCTCTTGAAGAGTGTTAGTGACGGGCTCTGCCTAATGTAGTTAGGAATTTTGTTCCAAAGCATTGGGAGTCTCTGTGACAGGAATCTATCCCACCAGCATGTTCTATTTATTGTTGTGGCGAGGTTTAGCTCACTAGAGCATGTGGCTCGCAGTGACTTGGATTTTTTAGGTGGAGCATGTCCATCAATTCTGATATGGACATGACTTTGTAAGTCAGGCAGAGATCAGCACTGAGTAAGCGATATGCCACTGAGTACAGCCTGAGTTTTTTCAGTCGGGCTGCATAGGACATATGTTTGAGCCCAGTAATCCTCTTGGTGAGGTGCTTTTGTGGTCTTTCCAGCTGTTGGAAGTGTCTTGTAAGGTACATCCCAAATGGGGCATTGTACTCTATGATGGGTCTGATGAGTGACGAGTAGAGGGGCACTATAACCTCTTTATTTCTAGATGTGAACCCTTTAGTAATTAGATGGGCCACATAGAAGGATTTCCTAACTACTTTGGCAATATGATTGTCAAAGGAGTGATTACTATCTACCTTACTCCCCAGATCTCTTATTACCTCTTTTGTATTAAGGGGCCTGCCGCCTATGTGGTAATTCGTGGATGTTTTGTTTTTCAAAAAATGAGATGACTATGCATTTTTTGGCATTTAGCTTGAGGTCATGACTTTGACACCAGTTGTCTGTCTCAGTAAGGCCTTTTTGAAGGATGTCCATGTCAACCGGAGAGTCAGTTATAGCTCCCAGTTTGCAGTCATCAGCGAACTTGGTTAGCCATAGTCTTCCTGTGTTTGCCTGTACTTCTGAGAAGTATATGCCGAACAGTAGGGATCCCAGGACTGAGCCTTGTGGGACACCACTTGTGACTGGTTTAGAGTCGGACCTGGAGCCCGCTATTCTTACCATGTGAGTTCTGTCTGTAAGCCAGTTGGCAACCCATCTTGTGATATAGGGGTTTATGTTCAGGCTGGTGAGGTTTTCTATAATACCCGAGTGAGGAATGGTGTCGAAAGCCTTGGCGAGATCAAGGTAGGCTGCGTGAACCACCTTTCCCTCGTCTATGGCCTTGGAGACTTTCTCAAAGAAGTCAATGAGGTTTAGTAGGCATGATCAGCCCTTAACAAAGCCGAACTAGGTCAGGTCAAGTGTTTAGAGGTTCCCAATGTCTTTGTTAATGAGTTCCATGATGATGCACTCCATAGCCTTGCAGACCAGGCTAGTCAGACTTATGGGACAATAGTTACCAGGTTCAGTTGTGGCTCCTCCTTTGTGGAGTGGAATAACTGTTGCTGTGCGCCATTCTATGGGAATGTAGCCTGTGGAGAGGCTGAGGTTGAACAGCGTGTTTAGGTGGGGGGTTAGTTCATTCTGTAGTTCATGCAAGACACAGCCTGGGACACCATCTGGCCCCATTGATGCTGTGTTTTTGGCTTTTGAAAGGACTGTGCTTCTGTGATTTCCGGGACACTACACTTTTCTGGTATTGTTGTGGGCCCTTTTGAAGGTGAGAGGGAGGTGAATTTTGCACTGAATTTATCTGCCAGGATGTTGGCAATATCAGTAGGTTCAGTATATTTTGTGCTATTTTGCACTAGCTCAGAGAATATCTGCCACTTAGATTATTGACATAGCTAAAGAAGGCTTTACTGATACTGATCAGGGATGCCTTTCCTTCTTGGGATTTGCTTTTTTTTCTGAACTAATTTCCTCTTTTTGTTGTATAACCTGTTTATGGCAGGGGTCCACCAGACTGGTTTCCTTCTCTTAGGGGAGTGAGTCTTGGTTTTGATAGTGATGGCATGATCCATGCATCCTTGTAGGTGCTCATAGAGTGCCATTGTAAAGGATTCTGCATCTTGGGCAGTGTTATCCTTTAGCGTGGGGGCTGTGAAACTTACCACCTCTGCCTTAAGTAAGGTGAAGTTTGCTTTAGAAAAGTTTTTCACTGTGGTTTCCTTGGTTGGGGGTGGTGGTGGGGTGTGGACATCCAGAGTGATTACTTTATGGTCTGATCTAACCAGTGACAGGTTGACCTCCAGTGCAGAACACCTGTTGCCCATGTTGGTGATGACCAGGTCCAATATGTTGTGGCCTCTGGTAGGGGAGTTTACCAGCTGATACAGGGCATTTGAGTTGATAAATTCCAGGAAGTGCCAAGCCTGGGAGTTTGTACTCAAGTAGTTTTCCCAGTTAATGGTAGGGTAATTGAAATCGCCCAATATCATGGTGTTCGGTAGGACCTTCATGTTTTCCAGTGTCTCCAGAAAGGCGGAGTGGTGGTCCTGGGTCATGGAGGGTGCTCTGTAGCAGGCCATAATTTGCATTGCAGATTTGCCCGATGTTAGTTGCACATGGATGATCTCAGAGGTATCATGCTTTGCCACTAACCTGGAGGTGTAGGTATCCTTGATGAATATGGATACAACCCCTCCTTTTGTGTTTCGGTTCGTGTTCTGTGGCCAAAATGTGTGGTATGAGTTGTAGCCCAATAGTGCTGCAGTGCTCTCTGGAGCCTTGAACCAGGTTTCAGTTACTGCACAGTTGTCGACGTTCTTCATACTTAGGAGTGCTTTGAGCGCATGCATTTTGAGATTTAAACTCCTGGCGTTGAGTAGCATAACCCTCATTTTTATACTTGTGCTGTTTTGGAAGGTGGGTTTGAATTTTGAGCCTTTCCTAAAAAAGGCACTATGGAGGCAGCAAGAGCCTTGGCCAGTATTCGAAAGCCAAGGTATTATGATACCTCATAATTTGTTTTCTTCTGGAGGCAACTAATGGTATTGGTATAAGGAATATGTAGGTGGTTTTATGGAAGTATAAATGTAGCGTATGCAGGGGTGTATGGGATTTAGGGGTAGGGTAGGGAAGTGGAGTGAACCTGAGCATTAGATGGGGGTGAACAAAGTGATTGAAAACTTAGCAAAGTGAAAGAGAAAAAAGAACAATCAGTTACTTCAACAGCTGCAAATCGGCTGAGCAAGATAAGTAAAAGGAACAATGTAGTTTAAAAGGTCTCTGTGCTAGTAGATGAAAGACTTGATTTTGTTGCTCTAGGACACAGTTTTACTAGGAGAATTAGTCCACTATCCCTTTGATCTGATTAATGGCAATACAAGCAAAAAAATTGCACTTGACTGTTTGAACAACTGTATAATGTGAGGAGGTTTCTATGGAATTTGAAATGCAAAGTCCAAAGGCCACCTCATCCCCCACAGATCAGCACAATAATGAGGAAAAAGTAACCCAGAATGCAGTAGTGCACCTGTGGAAAATTACTGACTCAGAACTCAAAGTGGTTGTAGAAGAAGAGTAAACTTAAGGAAGGGAGACAGTGGACTGCTAAAACAATGAATTGAGCACAGTTAAAGGAGAAAGTACCAATGGAACTGCTGTCATTTAAGAAAATGGAGCTATTACAGTGGACAAAGTTCTTTATTTCAGGCTGCCATAATATTTATAATTTACATAAAAAATATAAGCTACATACTGCCTTTTGACTGAGCCTGTTGAGTGTATGCTTTAGGGATGTTTCCAGTGAACTTAAAGTACAAGGGTGAGGTGGTACCCAATTTGTCCTGTATAAATGGTGTGTGGATTGAGTGGACTCAGACTGCCTATTTGATGAGCCTACTCTGTGTATGCTTTAGGGATGTTTCCAGTGAACCTGCAATTCCTTTGTACCATGCTAGAGAGAGAGACAGAGGGGGAAGAAAGTAATGAACAGTTTACATTAGGGGTAGGCATATGACTTCTTTTCAGAATGCAGAAACAGACATATATCTAGATTATATCTGTACTAAGTTCTCATTATGTCAGAAGTAAAAATCACATATAGTTCATAAGACAAGAGGAGAAAACTTTTCTGTCACTACAAATATGTTGTAGCTTAAAGTCCGTATAGAAAAGGGAAACTGTCAATATGTCATAGTCAAAATTAGGACAAAGAGATACTGAATTCCCTATGATAAGAATGGCAATTATGGTTCAAAGTTTCCAAGGATAATTGCAAGAAAGAGTTATCAAGAACTGTTAAAGGAGTTTGAAATACTGCTATTTTTATACATAGGCATGCACAATAATTACACTGTCATAGACTGACATTTGCATTACATTCAGTTTCTACTGGCGAGAATTACTTCTTTTCAAACTGGACTATGGAACACCAGTCTAGAATATGTCTTTACTGAGTTGTCAATGCATCAAAAGTAACAATCTATCCAAAAATGTCTTGCTTTTCAATTGTAACATGTAATAGCTCCAACTCCCTGTTTTGAAGAAGACAAATAGCTGGTGTCAAATTTAACACTGAGCTGCATTCATATCTATGAGGGTAAAATTGCAGTCTTGGGTGCAGTTTGTAACTAAGTATTCTGTTATAGCTCTCAGAAACTTTTATTGTAACCACTAATACAGAAATTGATGTGTGTCCTCTTATGCATATTCTTTTCAAATCAGTTATTATGGCACAACAGACATACAATGGTGAAGTAAGGAAATCCAATTAAAATGCATCCATCAAGGTACAAAAATATTTATATAAAGCAGAGTAACTAATGACTACAAATGCATCTAACAAGATAGAAGACAAAACTAAATTAATAGCAAGAGTTTTACTGTGTGTCTATACTTCAAAAACATCATGAACTATGATTTGAAATACTTAAGAACAAACATGGCACAGGGTGTATAGTCAGGGATTTTTTTGTTTTGTTTGGTTTTCAATCTATATAACCACTTTAATAGAAAGAGTTTTTCACAGCTAAACACGTATGATCTTAATCAAATTCTTGTACTAACAAAGTTCTGTTTACTTGGGAATAAAAAGGAATATCCACGTGAAACTCTTAGTATTAAAGTGTTTTCCCATATATTTATGGGGCTGATTTTTAATATTGTTTAAAGATTATATGCTATTTCCTGGATACTGACATCAGTTTTAATGTGCATACTCACCATCTATAAGTGATATAAAAATATACAGATATATCAGAGGTATATAACTTGGATATATAAACATTTTCCTTCTTCTTTTTCTCATCAAAATTAATCCAGGGGTCACTATTCTGACTTATTGGAATAGCCACATAACTGGGTTACAATATAGCTTAAGTCATTTCATGAGTTGGTTCATGCTCTTTACATTTAATCATTATAAACACCCTCCTAAGTGCTGATAACTGCCAAGATCTAAGTTTTGTGTTGTACACTGAAACAGTCCAAGCATGGATGGTCAATAACAAAAATAAAAGTTGAGACCATAATTATACTTTATATTGAACATATTAAATAATTTTTCAGAAAAGACTACTCATAATTTATTAATACATATTGAGCTCTAAAATGTATGAATAGTAGATGCATTTAACTCACACTAGGAACAGACATGGGAGAATTTAAAACTTCTCAATCACTCTGTTGTGGGGATCAGTATCTATTATGGAAAAATAAAATCAACCTTTCATAAAATGCACAGGGTGAAATATAATCTAGATAGTATTTTAACCCACTGGTTAGTGTGGCTAAAAGAAGTTTATCCCTTTAATTATTCTGCAAACTTGCACAGCTCATCAGAAACATTCTTAATATTATTTAATACCATCACAGGGTAATTGTTTAAAAATACTGCAGCCAGCCAGCTAACATTACAGGTGAGCAATACTTATGCTAACCCAGGCCCAGCTATTAACAGTAGGCAACTAGGATTACCAGGTGACAGTAGGCAACTAGGATTACCAGATCACACCTAGGCACTTCAGACTGGTACTTGTGAGTATCAAAAGTACAGTACAGGTGCCCCTAACTGGGAGTACCACTAAATATTTACTGAAACTTTAAGTAAAGGATGCATGTACAACAGTTGTGCCCTATGTATTTTTAAAGGAAAACTACACCCACAGATTGAATATATATGTTTTCTATGGTGCCTTGGTTTTCAGTGGAGTATTAATGCACCAAAATCATGCTACATGTTTTGTATTATTTTTTAATTTGTTACATCTGTATAGACGGAGGTGGTAACTGCCATACTGAAGTGATCTTGTTTTTTTCTTCCTTACTCTCACATTACAGTTTGGGCTCCATGATTTGGCACTGCCCACACAAAAAAATGAAATGGTTTGTATTTAGTATAGTGACAGTGCTGTAAGCTACTGCCTTCTTAGAGTGCCTCTGAAAACAGTATCAGTGTACCTTTTTTCACCAGTTTACTATGGTGTGTGTTAACTGTAAGTTTCTAAGGCCTTTCACAGTGTTTTTCAATCTAATTTCAGAGAGAAAATGTTTTGTTAGTGCTATCAAGATGCCATGCCATTCTCCACACTGATAATCAAGTGTCAAGAATAACAACTATTCAGTGTTTTTTGTGACTTATACATATTTGTATGGCAAACTAAAAAAATAACACCATTACCCACAGCAGTAACAAGTAACCATGTGAACCAAAAATTCCAACTTTGCTGAACTATATTTTATAATTGAATATCTAGTCTTTTGACAAAAATTACCAAAAAAAGCATACTATTTCAGAGACAGAATTCTTTATTGATACGTTCTACCAGTATGCTTACATGATCATTAAAATGTACCATGTTGTGAGCTACACGATATTCAGCTTTCATTTGGTTTGACTATATAACTTCTGCTCAGGATAGTGGATTGTGATTCATGACCGGAATATATTTTTATTGCCTTGTCATTGCATCAGAAGTAAAAATTACACATATTTCTTCAATGAGCAATTTTGGGCTATAAACTTGGCATGACCAAAACTCTTTATGTGCTAAGATACTGTACTACAATCACAGTTTTGCACTTATTCATCCAAAGGCTTAAATGTGCTAGACTGATTCCCTCAGAAGATCTTTATTTGACCAAGGTGTTAGCAATCTGGCTATATTGTGTTAATCCAGTTGTTATTAAGTGTTTTTTTCTAGTTTGCAAAGTGGTCCTTTTTATTATTTTAACACTCACTTCTGATAATGATAAATGTGCTAGAGGCTATACAGAGGTAGATCACTAGAACTATCCATGGTTGTCATATTTTGCATACAGTGAGAAATGAACAAGATACAGGTTATTTTGAGGTGATGTGATCTTAATTCAAAAAATCTTTCACAGTGAGGGTTATCTAGCATTGTATAGTATTATGGTGTTTTTCAACCTGCTGCCTAATGATTATTGAGTTCTCTGATATCAGTCAGTACCCTGCTACCCAGTCGATGCCAGAGTTGTGGGAGCCGTCATTCAGACACCTATATTTTTTTCTTTGTTTATCTATGTCAGTCATCAATTCTTGCCTATAATACCCAAGGGGTGGTATGTAAGGGTCTATATCATTTCAGCGAATGCTTAATTGAATGAATCGCTATTTGTCAAACTGAATTAAGCAAAAGCTCAATTATGCGAATGCTCAGTTAAGCAAAAAAAAAAAAAAAAAAACAGCTGCCTGCCCACTTTTTGGAACAAACAAAACTAAATTTAAAACTCTGCAAAGTGGGGGCCTGTGCCCCCCACACCATCTTAACTAAATATACCAACTCCGGGATTGCACTACAGTGTGGAAAAGGGCAAATACCTGATGATGGTCAACCACGTTCTTTCCCTGTGAAAAAATTTGTTTAACCGAGTAGTCGCTTAATTGAGCTTTCATTTAATTCAGTTTGACAAATAGTGATTGATCAGTTAAGCGTTTGCTCAAATGATATAGACCCAGTATACAATGGACTGTGACTGATGTTCATTTCAATGCATCCAGTGTAATCCAGTGTAATCCTGGCAATTTATAGACATAACCTCTGTATAATCCTTGATTTCCACCAGGGATTATACCATGTAGCATATGTCCAGACATTTACTTCCTAGCCCACCTCCCAACGAAAGATGAACATGCTGTAAGGTTCACCATTCCTCCTGTCCCTATTCCACTCCCACAGGTGCCTGAGCCACTAGTCAATGCTGAGTCAGCAGGGTCACATTTAGGGTTTTATCCCTCTGTACAAATGGAACTGGCAACCACCACTGTGTGATATTGTTATCATTCAGCATAGGCTTACTATGATGAGTAATAGATATTTTATTAATCTGAAAAGATTTAAAACAAGAATTAAGTCAGTTTTTTCAACATAAACTTAACTTTTTAAGGAATAAACTTTCACTGTATTTAAATAAATTTGAAAAATCAGTCCATTCATCCATCCACAACCCTTTTTCCCATTTTTGTACATGGGGTCAAGCTGTCACTTCAGCAGTGACAATCATCTGAGCCAAGGTTCACACCACTGAGTGGCTAACACTGACAATATGCCAAATATGATAAAAACTTCATCCTGTATTTTTCTGTATTTAAATCCTGCATTGATTCATGAAGCATAGTCAACTTTCTGCAATTCTACTTGTTCTGAGTGAGATACATGATAAATATCTTGCACTGTTCATTTTGCCATTTGGAATTAAAACTAAAGTGAAAAAAATACTAGGTCTTAAGCATTTCTAAACTGTTATCACATTAACTACTGTACCTATTTTGTCTCAGTATATTGTATCTTCACTTCCTAATGCTCCAGAAGCACAGAATTGCTCTGCCTATCATGTTACTCAATCACTTCAGACTGCATATCTGAAATTTATCATATACCAAATAAAAACTGTTGTAGTACTTGAATTGTACAGGGACTAAGAGTGATAGATTTATGAGAATAAGAAAACATAAGGCCCCTTGGATCCCCAGCAGCAGTTAAGAAAATCTTTGATATAAATCAACTCTTGTGACAGCTATTTTGAAGGAAAATGAAAGATGCAGGATTTTTATCATAATTATCTGAGAATTCATAAAGGTCAAGAATTCAATTAATGAAATGAATTTACATGTTAGGACAGATTCTCTCTTCTCTGAAAAATGTATTTAGCTATTTATTACCTTTTGTTTTCCAGGATGGTCCAACTAGACACTCAGGCCCATTTTCAGTGGAGGCCCAGGGAGAAAAGCTCTATTAAAGTTAAAAAAAAAATACAAACATTTATTTACAGAGTAAAAAGAATTTAATTTTTTTAACAGTAGAAATGGGGTTTTAGAATCATGCAATGAGCACTGCTTTCATTTAAAAAAAAATCAGATAACCTCATGGGTATAAACAAATACAGGCTGCAAGGTTAGGATATGAATACTTATGTGAGTCATAACTTCTGAGCTCATCATACACCTAATATTGTAATATGCTTATTACTGATCTGAGCTGACATCCCTAAGATCAGAATGCATGTCTTATGTACATTCTATACCAAGTATCCCAATTGTATTCTATCAAACATTTTATCATGACTCTGAAAGGGGACTGGCATATGGAATTTTTTATTGTAATATTAAATGTAGGGTTTTATTTAATTTTCAGTCTAGTATTTTGTATAACATCCAGTTTTTGTTACAGGTGGGTATATGACTTCTTCTCAGAATGTGGAAAGAGACATATATCTAGATTATATCTGTATTAAGTTGTCATTATGTCAGAAGTAAGAATCACATACAGTTCATAAGAAAGATGAAATAGCTTCTGTCACTACAAATATGTTGTAGCCTAAAGCCCATGTACTGAAAAGGGCAATGGGCAATGCGCCATGGTAAAAATTAGTACTGAGAGGTACTGAATCCCCTAAGATAAGAATGGCAATTGTGAATCAGAGTTTCCGAGGATAATTGCAAGAAAGAGTTCTGAAGAACAGTTAAAGGAGTTTGAAATATTGGCATTTTTATACATAGGCATGGACAGTAATTTCACTGTAACAGTCTGACACAGACATTACATTCAGTTTCCACCGGTGGAATATGACTTCTTTTTAAACTGCACTCTGAAACATCAGTCTATAACATGTCTTTAACAAGCTGTCATTGTATCACAAGTAAACATCCATCAAAAAAATGGCTTGCTTTTCAATTGTAACATGCCATGGTGCCATCTCCGTGTTTTGAAGAAGACAAATTGGTGGTGTCAAGTCTAATACTGAGCTGCATTTAAATCTGTAATATTAAAATTGCAGTCTTGGGTGCAGTTTGTAACTGAGTATTCTATTTTAGTCGCAGAAACTTTATTGTAACCACTAATAGAGAAGTTGACATATGTCCCCTTATGCATATTTTTTCAAACCAGTTATTATAGCCAGTAAACATATAATGGTGACGTAAACACAATCCAATTAAATACATTCAACACGGCAGCAAATATAACAATAACAGGTGTTTTACTGGGTGTCTGAATTTCAAAGGCTTCATGAACTGTGATTTGAAATACTTAAGAACAAACTTGATACACGGTATAGCCTTGGAATTGTTCGTTTTTTTATTATTTATTTTTTTCAATGTATATAATCACTTTAATAGAAAGAGCTTTACGCAGCTAAACACCTTTTTCCTAATAAAAATCTTGCACTGGTAAAGTTTTCTTTGCTTGGGATAAAAATGCATATCTGTGTGAAACTCTTAGTATTAAAGTGTTTTCTTCATATATTTATGGTGTGGCTGGTTTTCAGTGTTGTTTAAATATTATATGCTATTTTCTGGATACTGACTTCAATTTTAATGTGCATATTCACTATATGTAAGTGATATAAAAATGTATAGCTATATCAGGGGTATGTAACTTTGATACATGAATATTGTCTTTTTCTTCTTCTTCGCATCAAAATGAATCCAGGAGTCAGTCTTCTGACTTTATTGGAATACCACATAAGAGGGTTACAATATTGCTTAACTGATTTCATGAGTTAGCACTGCAGTTCATGCTCTTTACATTTAATCACTATAAACACCCTCCATTGGTGCTGATAACTGCAAGATCCAAGTTTTGCATTGTACACTGAAAGAGTCCAAGCATGGATGGTCAACAATGAAAACAAGTTGAGATCACAACTATACTTTATATTCAACATATTAAACATTTTTTTCAGAAAAGACTACTCATAATTTATTAACAGCTATTGAGCCCTAAAATCTATGAATAGTAGATGCATTTAACTCAACACATCAGGAAGAGACATGGGAGAATTTCAAACTTCTCAAACTCTGGGTTCTGGGGATCAATATCTATTATGGAAAAATAAAATCAACATTTCATAAATGCACAGGATGGAATGTAGTCTAGATAATAATTTAACCTACTGGTTAATATGGCTAAATGAAGTTTCTCCCTTTAATTATTCTGCAAACTTGCAGAGCTTATCAGAAACATTCTTAATATTATTTCATACCTTGATGAGGTAGAAAGTACAGGCTTTTAATCTAGCTGGCAAGTTTTTTCCCCACTTGATTTCTTGTAGGGCCAGAGAGAGGTGAAACAACACTTGTTGAATATTAGCTCTGAATTTCAGTCTCATAACTATATATTGGAATTTGAGATGCTTCACATGATCCTTGTTATTTAGTCCTCATTTCTATTCCAAGAATTAGAATGATGCAAACACTGTATTCCTTTGCACACGCAAGTCATAAAATACTTTGCTGTATCTATTCTTATCCTTTATCAATTACTGTGATAGCTTATATTTTAAAATTTATATACCACCAAATTGGGGGGATGAGCTTATTACCTTTGGATGTAAAAATTGTTTTCAGCATTTTGGGGTGTTTATCATACAAAGCAGGTTATCCCATCCTGAAAGGTGTCAGAGTAACTGTGATTCATAAACCTAATACACCTGATCTTATGTAAGTTAAGTATTTTTGTTTCATTTAACCCATGGGGGAGGGAGGAAAGCTTATAAACAAATAATTGACTCGTAAAAGCATGTGCTTATATTTTCCACTCTGATGACCTTATACCTGAACAAGCAGTTGCATACACTACAAAATGTTCTAGTACTCTTCTGTGTTCCCCTCCAATAACCTAACTAAGAAGTCAGACATCTTTGATATCCACTTATTGTGAGGCAGGCTAATATGAATCAAAATTCAAAATGAAGTAGTCAGGCCAGAATGATTTTTTATAGCAGCTACTCCTTCCAATATGCCTAAAGTCTACCTTCTTCAGGAATACACCCACAGGAAGAGCTCAATTCAGATGGGGAAATGGTTAGGTTCAGGCATGAAAAGGAACTCAGACAGAGTAGAATTCTTAGTTGTTTGTGAATTGGTTTACTCCAGCAAAAAAGGAGCTACTTGCCCAATATCTTTAGCTCTTAGACTGTTGCATTGACTGGAAACATTTTCATTTTGTTGGCATTCATCCTTAATCCAGACTTTCTTAAACTCTGATAAGGTAGCAGTTACTAAGATAATATCTATAGATGGGTTATGGGACAAAACTGAAGAATAAACCATAAAAATAAGGACTTTCATCTTAATCCCATGTAATGTCCATCCGATGATGCCATTCAGTTACTGTAATACTCTATTTAATGTTTCACTGGTTAGGACGAACAGAGCTGAGAACAACAGGCATCCTTACCCTGCCAATTGCCCATAAATAATCTGCAGGATGTACACAGACTGCCATTCATAAGTACTACATTGACTGGGGTATGGTAAATGACTTTAGCAGCATGAGCAAATGGGTGCAGAAAGTCTATAGATTCCATCACTATCTACAAACAGAGCCAAGACATGGAATCAACAGCTTTTTCAAAATATGTTACAACTGTAGTTACTTGCTCCAGTATGAATATTAGGCTTAATATACATATTTGCAGGTGTATATTAATAATCTGCATTCAGCCACCCTGGTATAAATCAGGTCTGATTAGGTGATATCACTGCTGAGAGAACCTACATCTGATAGACTAATATATAAGCTATGTAATCAGGGAGACGGTACAGTACTTTGTGACTTTGGTGGTGTTCTTTCATGACTTGGTGGTTACTGTGACAGTAGATACCAGCGAGGGAGTAACACTCTCCGTATGCTGACACGAGACCTAGATGCCTAATATTATTCAGCAGCCATGTCATCAAGGTGGAGACCCTTTGCCTTGAAGAAATTCTTTATAATGCAGTGCAACTCCCTTTGCCTAATAGGCTGTCCCAGCACAACTGTCTGGGCAGAGAAAAGATTTTGTGAGATCAGACATATCTAGGAATTTATGGACTAATTTCTCTCTAATCTCTATCTTGTGTGAATTGGCCACAATACAGCCCTTCATAAAACTTAAAACTCTTCATTAATGGAGTTTTTATTTGTTACTGTAACACTAGAGGTCTTCCCATTTACAGCTGGAGTAACTATTATGGGTTGGTAATTTACCCAGCTAGTTTTTAGTGTCCCCTGATCTAGCTGGCACCTTCTCAGGGAATATCTGTGCTCTTTCGTACTTGATCTGAGTTAGTCATTTATGTACTATTTTGTAACATTTTAACACAGTACAATCTTTAAACATGTTTGTTTTATATGTGTCCTGAGTATCTGCGACTACCTGCTCAATATGTTGGCTGTGATTCATAAAGGTTACCCCTAAGTGTACAGCTTCTATATTCAAGAACATCCCTACCACATTGCTTGTGCTGTCCATTCACTTAGTGGTAATCTTTATGAATCCTGGCCTTTATTTTTTTATCCCTGTTACCCAAAACTTTAGCTTTGACCCACCTACTCAAATAATGAAATTCAGTTTTAAGGGTGTCCCTTACTGTAATGGGGCACACTTCCCACAGAATTTCTCTGTAGATAGAATCAAAACCTCCCATCTCCATGTTCTACTAAATGAACCTCCTTTAATGTGAATGGATCTAGTCACCATGAATTGGTTATTTTAATTCAGTCTGACAATTACTGCAAAATGGGTTTGCAGAAGGGATGTCATCATCTCCTCAGACTGTACTGAACATACTATATTCCCAGAAACTAACCAATAGGCAAATATTATGAGTTATAACGTTCAGAAGTTGAGAAGATATATCCTTCAGCTTGTACATTCATTAATCTCCATGTATCAACTAAATTTAAACTCTTTATTGCTTGTGTGGTGACCCTCTGAAGGCAGGTATATATATATTTTGTCAGATTGGATAGATCTGCTTCACGTATAGCTTATATAGCCTAAAACCAAAATAAAGTCCCATGCAATCTTAATTGGGATACCACTCAACATGAATTTTTCTAAAGTGCAAAAAACTCTGCAAAAAACATGGGTGACTTGTGGTTTTGGCTGTAAATACAGTGTATCCCAAAGAATACTCTCTGTGTTTCAAAACAAACTAAAATCCACTTCCTGTCCTTATCAGAATTTTTTATCTGTTAGCTTCCAGAACTTCTTCAGTACATGAATATGCTCCCTGACCACAAATGCATTCATGAAATAAATGCGTAACTTCTGTTTTTTATTAATCAGTATTTGGTCAATGTACATTCAAAGACACATAATTAAACCACTTGTAATTATGAATTAAGTGATAAAAACATACTTTTTTTAATTTAAAAGTGATACATATATATACATTTTACTACCTAGCAACCCCTGACATTCATGAAATCAAACTACCAAAAGCTGTACTGAATGAGGGGTATCAGTCTCTCTACTTACAGAAATTAAATCACTCACATATTTGGTTCTAGATAACATGTTAAGAAATACAGAAATACTGACCTACAAATGGTCAACTTCATATTTTTAATCAACATCTTACTTTTATTTTGTGTTTTAGGATAACTCATATACTTCTCAGTGTCTATTCTTGATGACCTGGTATGGTTAGACCTTGCAGGTCTTCATCCATTCCCTCCCTCAGCTTAACATCCAAACCAGGGGTCTACTGCATATATCCCATGGACCCCCACTACAGGAGGTATTACACAGTGAGGACTCTAGCTTGGCTGTATCTTTCTTATAGTTTTTACTGAAATGTTTGTGTGTGTAACATTTTACACCTTAGTTTAGGCATTATTTGCAATTTTTGTAGGCACCCTAATATTTAAACACATCAAGCTTGATTTTACATTCTTTGTTTCTAAATAGCCAAATAATCCATTTATGCTGCACTGGTGAAGTCAAAAAAGTCAGAAACTTGCATTTCTACAGTTACTAAGGTTTGGCTGTATTGGCTTAAATGTACCTATAATGATTTCAACAGTAAAAAATGCCTGTGCATTTAGAAGCCATATGGCTGAAACACTGATATGTCCTGAAGGAATTGTTTGCATATACTCCATTGGCTACCACTAGAAGATTCAAGTTTGGCTGGGTTTTTCTTGCAATTATTATTTACTTAGCTTATTAGGATAAGTTACCTCCATCCCTTCCAAGAATTCTTCTGCTGAGAGGGGATCAAATCTGTTATGGACTGGGGAATCAGCTTTAAATGGCTGCCTGGCTGGTGACTTCCCTAATCTTGCTGCCACTACTGCCTCTTTTTTTCTGACAAATTATCCACCATAGTAGGGCTCAATTATAGATACAGGCAATGCAGCAAATTATATTGGGCCAGTAATACACTGCTGTAGCAGAAGTTCTGGTGGTTAATACAGGCTTTTTTAAGTGGTGAGAAATCTTTTTGTTTGGAACTTCCTTTGCAATTAATGAGTTTTAAGAAGCTGCACTGTTACCTTGGGGGCGGAAAACTGTGGTTCCATCCTTTTCCTTTAACTATAAGCTAAGCAGAATTCTTAAAGGACATGAGAGTTTTACCCTTATAACAGAAATCTAATGGAAGAAAAATAATTAGAGGCGCTGTATTGCAGTTACCAGGCTCTGTCTGAAAAATTGCCCAGTTTGCACTAGCAAGTCTACCTGGTTCAAAAAGAAAAAAATAAATAAATAATGGCCAAAATATATCTTCTACTGCTGATGAGCTACAAGGTATCCTGTTCTGGAATGGGTTAGCATGAACATTTCTAGTAACAGAACTGAGTCTGAAGACCCAATGAACTAACACAGCAACATAATCATACCTCTTCATGTAGTAAGTTATGGCTATCGTCCCTCTAGACATGTTTATTGCCCAGCCCATGTTCAATCAATCTGTGTCCCTTGAAATCATGAAGGTTACTAACATTTAAGATGTACCACTTTGCTGAGTCTGATTGTCTTATTTTGAAAGACTGCTGTATAACGGAGGTTTCACCACAAACAAGTCTATTATATAGCAGGGCTAATTGTACAACTGACATGATTTACAAAACAGACAACAGTGTGTATCAGCCTTGTACCATTGCTAGGATAAGGAGTTTTAGATGCTGAAAAATATCAACATGATAAATTCATGTAACACAACATAACTTGGTTGACCCTAAAAATGTATGGCAACATATCGTAAATACAGAGATAAAGGGTCAGCTTGAATGGTATTTGATATGTATTGATTTAATATACTTTATATATCTGAAGTTAAAAAAATAAACACGTCAGCAGCACTAAAAAACGTAAAACTTTATTTCCACCCTTCTCTGGGTCAGAAGTATGCATTTTGATGAAATATTTTTAACAATATGTTCCATCAAACTTGTATTTCTAAAACACAAACAGTTTTGTCTTACAAAATAAGCACTGCAATAGCCTGATTCCTAATACCCCACAGCTTGGTTATTGAAATGTAGACTGATCTTTATACCATAGTGTACTATACCACTCTTCATTACATTTTGGTTTTAAGAGCTTATGATTTGGAAATGCTGAGTGTTTATTTACAGTGCAAAAAAATGAAGTCTGTGTATGGATAGTAGGGGGTGGGAACCTTTGTTCCCCACAGTGAATGGATCCAGTTCTTTCACATTTTTTCAGATTTAGGTCACAAAAATTCTACCAAACTAGAGCTGACTAAAGGAGATTTGACATCTTAACATGCACTATCTTAAATACTTAGCATTCATTATATTATCAAAAACATGCTCTAAAACTTAAGGCTGACAAGTTCACAAACAATATTAACTGCATAGTACCTGTGAATTAAAGTGAATCTGTGGTCAGTGTCACATGATTATAACTCTGATTACAACTATCACAGCATTAGCATTAGCTTTTGATTTTAGAACTCATTCAATTAATATTGCTGTATCACTGTCTGTAGTGTAACTGTTCAAATACAAGTTAGTATCCCACCAGTACTACATTCCATACTCACTGCAGATCACATGGCTATGCATTATAATGACTGACTGGACTTTGACCTATTACCACTTTTTTGGGACAATGTACTCTTTAAGATAAATACTTCTCTAAGTATCGGTATACTTGGAATGTTGGCATAATGGTTAAGGTGTTTGCCTCACAGATACAAGGTACAGTGCTTGAGTCTTACCTTTGATGAAATGGTTAGGCTTAAAAAGGCCCAGAAAGGTAGCTAGCCTAGTACTTACCTATAAGCCTAAAAGCATTTATTTACATTGGATTCTATCATCCATGCAGTGCATACTCCTTTTGTGTATTCTATTAACAAAACTAAAAAAAGACATAATGGTCTCTTCCCTGATTTTCCTACTGGAAAGAAACTTTGTGCAATACATGTACAGTTTTAACTTGACATAACACACCATATATTCTCCATTTTCTTTCTTAGATTTACTTTCCCCAAAATGTTTGCAATTCCTTTCTAAGTTTAACTTGCCTTAAACTGACACAGTTCTTCTTTTCTGTTTCAATATTTGTGGGAAGTAGTATGCCGGAATAGAGCTTTTACAATATTTCCGTCAAGAAATTCACAAAAGCTTCCAACAGCTCTGAGATGACTCCAGTTTACTGCATATATTAGGGATTTTGTTTTTGGATATTCCACAGTCAAATTCATCTGGTTATAGTAGCATTCTCTTCCCAAGTTATATCTGAAAAAGTTGCATGAATTAAGTAAACCTTTCCTGGCAAAACATCTACATGAAATAATACCTGTGGGATTTTCCTATTAATTTCTGCTAGTCTATTACTTGTCATTTTAACTGTAGACCTAATACATTTAAACTAGAAGAGAAACTGAAACTTATTTTTCTTTCCTTTCATGCTGTTCCTGTCACTATTCAATAGATGATGTACCCAGGTAAGAATTATAAACTATACTGTGACAATGAAAACATTTTGTAAAATAGTTCTGTCTGTTTTCAAGTAAACTAAAGTAGCCTAGTATTGCATTAAGTGACGTGTTTTCCTTTCATGTTCAGTTGTTTTCAGGTATAGCACAAGGGCTTATAGGATAGTATAAGAGTTACATTTCAAGATACAGTACAGCACACGGAAAGGTAGTAGGAGCTATGCAAAACTGTATAAGGAGCAACAAAACAGCAGATGACACAATAAAGTGTGTTGCAGAATGTAGAAGCAAATGTTGTAAGGTGCAGTGATTCATGAAAATACCAGTAAAATAGAAAGCTAAAGACAGCTTCTAAATCCGTTGTCAAATTAGTGTGAATAAGTAAATGCATCAACCTGCAGTGTAGTTTACACAATGAGAGAAAATGTACACAGGCGTATTAAAACTGATGCTTGCATGGCGAAAATGCACACTGACCAGTATTTGTCATTGATCAAAGGGGAGGTAACAAAACTGGTGCACAATATGCATTCAGTACAATATAAGAAGACATTAAATAGCTTAATGTGTATAGTGTAGAAGAAAGGCGAGTTTGTGTTGGGGAGAAATTACAGAAACTTGTAAACACACTAACAGAATAAGTAGAATCTAAGTGCCTGCTTCCAAATTTCAAAACAGAAGATGATAAAAACATAGGACACTATCGAAAATGATTAAATTAATATAAGCTCAGAGGAAATGTGAAGAAGTTTTACTTCAGAGAAACCATAGTGAGTGACTTGCACAACCGTTTTACAGAGGTAGAGAGCTCAAAATAATAACAATGAATAAATGAGGTAGACATAAAATAGTTCTTCACAGGAAATGGAAAAGAAAAAAAAAAGAAAGGCAACCAAACTTTTTAAAGAAAGATCTGCAAGTTATTCAAAACATAAGAAAATAAACAATTAAAGTGGGCCAAATGACCTTGTCTGCTATCAGATTTATAAGAGGTATGGCGGATTGTGAAAGTATAGGTGTTAAATGAAAATAGCAACATGTTATAAGTAGAAATTGCAAGTTACTGAAAATACAGGAAAATGGGCAATTTATGTGGGCCAAATAGTCTTTTTCTGCCATCAGATTCTTGATATCTATGAATGACAGAAATTGGAAGGTAGAAGAACATGACTGTTGAGCAAACAGACATGAACAGAAGAGAGTGTAGATAAATGCAATGAGTTGAAGTTATCTACTCTCCAAAGAGAAACAAGGACAGAGAAGAGCATGAAGCTATGGGCTGCTGAGGAGGCAGCAAGTGCAGATGACAAAAAATATTACAGAAACAAGAAAAACATGTTTACTAGTTTTCCTAAAATAGTGGAAAAATAGTATCTGCTTTTAAAGGAAGAAATAAATGACTGTATATAGAACAGTAAGGCGCAATATCAAAGATATATTAATTTGCAGTAGTAAAGCCATACTTAATGAATGTGTCACCTTTCTAATTGTGCGACCTAAAGTTTGACTGAGGAAGATCTATTGATAAGTTTTAGCAGGGTATTTTGTTCTTTTCCATACAGAAGTTAACAGACAAGGTTAACCAGCCAGGGATTCAGAATTACAATTATAACAGCCTGCCACTGGATTGTAAAGATTCATTTTAAACAGAGTGAATACTGATGAACTGGATTTACTCAACTATTACAGGCCACTATTCTGAGAGTGTTTCTTTATATCTTCATAAATGATACTGCTGAGGGCCTATAAAAACAGGGAAGGCTTTGTGAAACAGATGCCAAAATGTGCAGCAGGACTGATATAGATGAATGCTGAAGAAGTGTGAATGGACTTAGAAAAACTGAAAGAGTTGTCAAAATATTGTAACCTAATACGTAAATGCAAACAACTGTAAAGTTGTTTAAATGGAAACCAAGGTAAATAATATGTTCTGTTTGGGTTGGGGAACGAACAACAATATAAATAAAAAACTGAAAGAGACCAGCAGGCTCTTTTAACTGAAACTGCAACGGGATAAGCAATGGAAAACAAAAGTATGGAGAACTGGGACTCACTAGAGTACATGATGGGAAAAATACATGTGGATTATCAAGAACACTATGTAGTCTAACAAAGTTAGGACCAAAAATAACCTGGCAGCCCAGCCTCAGTATGTTAAGTATTATTAAGAGATTGAACATATTTTGTGTGCCTGGATAATAATACCTTACACAACCAAAGTTCTGCTTTGGGGAGGACTATATTGGCACTAGCACACTGTTATGGTTGGAGGAATGATAAATGAGGCAAATAAGGGAAATAATTAGAAGACTCAGGACTTCAGGAAGGTTTTTGGTAGTCAGCTTTCCAGAAGGCTGCTCATGGCAGTGGGTAGAGAAGCAGTGCAAAGATTGTTTTACTGTCATGATAATAAGACACATAAATTTAAAAGCCAGAGCTTAGCATGCAGCCTGTTGTTTTGCTGAAAGCAGAAAAAAGGATAAGCTCATACCTAACTAAACCCAATCTCTGCCAGTAACAAAATGGGATGGTGTCACAGACTAGCATTTGACTTACAATATACTTCAATCCTACAACATGAAGAGTGAGAAGAAAGCAAGTCTTAAGCTATAACTCATTAGAATCCAACAACAAAGCTGGAGGCAAGATAAAACATAGCTCAAGTTCTGAATTAGAGCCTAATCTCTGCTATGATTCAGCAGGCAGCAAGAATGTGGCATCTATTTCAACTTCTGGAAAAAACAGACTGGAAGAAATTCAGCTGTCATCCCAAAATATAATTCAGTCAGTCTACAACTAAACCAGAGAGAAGGGGGTAGAAAATGTACTTTTTCCATTTTATGTACTATTCGAGTCCCTATTAATTATTCAAACTTTTCAAAGTTCGAATGTCATATGGTCAACACCATAGGATCGAACTTTGAAAAGTTTGAAGGTTAAAAGCGGTGGCTCTGTATGGCACAGAATGGGAAAATTTCCCTTTTCTGCACTGAAGTGCGATCTTGGAGTTGATAATTTACGCGGGGGGGGGGGTGCAGGGAGGCTTGCCCTCCTCCTCAGAAAGTTAAGGTAAGTTTTTTTTTTTTTTCAATTTTTTATTATATTTTCGGTTTCAAACTTCGCTCATATGTTGTCGAACATATGAGGTTCGAAGTTTTGAAACTTTGAATATATAATATAGACCCTACTATTCATTTCATTCTTAGATTTGAGCAAATAAGGATGTTTAGCAACAATGTTGAGATACAAATCCTGCCCACACAGTAAAACATACAAGCAGTTTTTTTGCCAGTGATGTAATAACAATCATGGATTCTGGCTCAGATCTTATCCAATACCTCGGAATTCCAAGATGGCTGCACACTGAGTAACAGCTTAATTTCAGCTCTTCCAGTGTGAAAATAGAAACTCAGCAGAGAAGGCCAGTAGACTTTTGTTTATGGGTACATTTCAGTAACTTGCTAATAAGTGCACTTCCTGGATGCCAGGAATAAAGAAATACAGAAGACCTGGGAAAAAAATCAGCTACAAAAAGTGAGGAAGAAACACTGACTGGGGACAGTTCTGCAGCTGTTCAGCAAAAAGCAATGCAACCTTCAGACATGGCTTCCAGTAACCCACAGGAAGATACAGGACAACTGCACACATACTTGGTTAAAATAAGCAAAACACTGATGGAGTATATCAACACAAACAAAAAAAAGGCTGGAAAAATGGAATAAGCTTTAAACAGACATTCAGATGAGATGAAATGATAAAGCTGCAAAAATCAGAGGTCAAAACAAAGAAAAGGCTGGATGAATATGAGACTGCTCAGGAAGAGATGTTTCAAAAAAATAATAGAATTAGAGGACAGAGCATGTAGGGGAAACCGGAGATTTTCAGCTATACCAGAGAAGGTGGAAGGAACAGACTGAATTAATTTTACTAAAGTACAAATAAGCAACTGGACTAATATTCTACAGCAGGAGTTGTTAGCTGAAAAGGCACATTGTGTTTATTCTACAAACCTGGCAATAAGAAAGCAACCTAGACCTTTAATAGTAAAGATGCAATCCTACTAGTAGAAGGAGTTGGTTCTGCAAAATTGTAGCAGAAGGATAAAGTACTAAAAGTGAGAGACAGCAGAGTGTTTGTAGAGAATGATTACTCATTGTACACCAGACAGAAGAGGAGCAAATTTATTCCACTATTCAGGGAATGTCGAGATACAGGTGTGAGATTCAAACTGCTGTCTTCAAGGTATTCTGTCCTGGAGAGACAAATCATTTTTTGATAAAGTGCATGCTAAGAAGGAAATACAAAAGCTTATCCATCAAAATGTAAGCTGTGAAATAGAAGGAGATTTTGCTTCTTGTTCTTCTGGTAATATAGACCACAGAGAGACTGCACCTGTGAAACCTTTTCAAAATTGTCAATGGAAAATCTTGGAGAGAAGGGAAGAGAGCATGAGATTTGACTAGAAGAATTGAAGGTACATTGGAAATGAAGCAGGGACAGGATTTTGGAGATGAACAGTAAAAAAACAAACAGTAACAATATGGGATTACAGTGCAATAATTATATTTGTAAAATATGACAGAACATGAAAATATTGGACGTTTTCTGAATTGTTGGACTTGTGGGGGACTCTAAAGCATATACCCTACTTCATGTCATTAATGTTCAGAAAAGTGCTTTGGAGAGGGCAAGAGGAAGGAAAATGTTAACTGTAAGTAAAGTTTTTTTTCTTAAGCTATACCAATGTTGTGGCACGTGGTTTTCTTTACATGCTATAAAGTAAAGTTTTTCAGTTGTTTTAAGTATAATGGGGACTGTAAACAGGTGCTGCTGTTCTTTTTCCTTTTCTTTCTACATTCTCTCTCTCTTCTGTTCAGTTTTAAACAAATGTAGGCACTGCAATGTATTAAAAACGCCTGGTTAAAAAGCATGATAAAAGAAAAATAAATGAATGTGTTTTTTCTCATTCTTGTATGGGGAAATGACTGGATTAAAGATGTCAGATTGATTTAGTAACAAGTTTTAAGAGAGAGCAAGTAAATGAAAAAGAACATTGAATATTATGAGGCTTTTTTCTAGTCTCTGGTCTTCATGTTTCCATGGAAACAATCTGATAAAGATAAAGAGAAACTGGCTGCCTGGTTCTCATGTCTCCATGGAGGCAATCTGATAAAGACAAACTGATTACAGTATGATGAAGAGTGATTGACTGAGGGAAAACAAAAGAGAAATTGGCTAGGAGATAATGTTCTCTGAAAGCATTCAAGGGTTTTCCCAAAATAGATAATGTTCTCTGAAAGCATTCAACGGCTTTCCCAAGGTAGTTAATCTTCTCTGAAAACATTCAGGGGTTTTCCCAGCTGGGACAGCTATAAAGATAAGACAAAATCAATCAGCACTTAGAAGCACAGGATGCACTGTGCATCTTAGCATGGATTACCTTTCTTTTAGGTTAACTCATGTCTGTGAGTGTGGCTATCAGTTTGGGACTTTTGTTCCTATTAAGAGGATAAAACTTCAATATTTGAAGGTGTACATAGTTTTGTGTGTTAGTATTAAGTTAATGGGCTTTAGGGGGTATTAGGGGTGTGTTTGTTTTTTTTTTTTGTTTGAGGGCTTTCAATAAAACAAAAAGTTTTATAAGATGTGACATAGGCTCAAATGTATATGACAAAACAACTGTATAAAAGTTCAACCTGCCAAACAGTGTATTCACATAACACAAAAGCTGGAACTAGACATTTAATACAAAAGGTGTTAAACATAAAATGTGTGAATAATAACTTTTTAATACAATGATGCTTTCTTTAATGTCTTTAAATGTAAATGGCCTCACAGTTAAATACAGACAAAAAAGAGTAGTGAACTATATTAAAAATGTAGAGTGCAAATAGCTATGTTACAGGAGACATGCTTAGATCCGAACATGTGAATCTGATAAAGAAAGGTTTTCAGGATGGTTATTCAGCAGAATGCCTGGGACAAAGGAAAAGAGGAGTAACTATATAAATTGCAAGGAGCTCCAGTAGTTATAGAAGAAGATAAAAAAGATAATAATGGCAGATTTGTAGTGTTAAGGGGCTACTGGCAAGGGAGGAGGATAACATTGGCATGCATTTACATTCCACCTAAAACTGCATTAATGGAGCATAAGAAATTCTTGGAGAAATAATAAGTTTTCAGCAAGGAATATTACTTATAGGTGGGGATTGGAACTTGATTTGCAGCAGTGAAGATGTGTCTGATGGGCCCAGAAGGTAAAATATAACAAAGGAATGTAGATTTCTGAAGAAATTTATGAAAATAGTTGGCATGTAAAATGTGAATTCAATAAAAAGAGTTCAGAATGAATTTACATACTATTCCCCAAAATATAAAAACTGGACTAGGCTAAACAGAATTAACATTTCACAGGAACATGTACATTTCATTGAATGCTTTGATACTACCCAATAACTATTTCAGATCATGTGCTAATAATAACTAAACTAAAAACACAGGGTAATGAAATAAAAATGAGACATTGATGCTTTCCCACCTGTCTGTTGAAAAGAGAGGAATTTAAGGAATGGGTAGTGCAGATTATTCAGGAGCAGTTAGACAGGATAGAAATTTCTGAAAATATAGCTAGGGAGTGGGAGAAAATTAAGGTGGAGTTTAAAAATAGGGTGGAAATAAAAGAAAGGGAGTTATAGTTAAAAAATATCAAGAACTATTTAGAGGGACTGACAAATTTTAAAGTATTGCACAATAGGGGGAATCTCACAGAACATGAAGAGGATCAGCTGCAGAATGCTACAGAGAAAATAGCAGATTACCTGGATAATGTATATGAGCTTAGAAAGATTGCTGTTAAGCATCTGTTTTTTGATAATAACACTAGAGCACAAAAACGTTTAGTACAACGACTCAGGCAACAGAAAGTAGAAAAGGATGTCACCAAATGTAGGGGACCTATAACAAAGAAAATAACAAGAGATCTTGTAAAGGTATTAGAAATGTTTTAGAAATTCTATGAGAGTCTATAAAGCAGAGAAATATGAAAATAAAAAAAAGATAAAAATTGAAATGTTTATGGAAGAATTAAATATGCCAAGGTTAGAGGTAGATGAGGTTCAATTACTAACAGGATAGGAGGAGATGAAATAAAAATTGTGATGTATAACCAATCTAAAGGAAAGTTACCAGGAATAGATGGTATTGCTGTGGAAGTTTGGAACTAGGAAGAAAAAACTGATAAAAGATCTGGAAGGCGTTGTTTAACAATATCTTAAGAGGAGGAGAAGTACCACCATTTTGAAATAAAGTGGTGGTAGGTGTAATACCTAAAGGGGTTAAGGATCCATCAAATTCAGCTTCATACAGGCCTATTTCAATACTAAACCATAATTATAAAGTGTTCATGTCTATAATGGCTAGAAGAATGTCAAAAGTACTACCAAAACTGACAGGCATGGATCAATGTGGTTTTGTAGAGGGGAGGCAACATTTGACAGCATTAACAGAACACTGATGACTCAGAGGAAAGCAGAATGCAAGAAAATACCATTGTTGTTGGAGGGTCTTGATGCAGAGAAAGCATTTGACAGAGTAAGCTGGGAGTTTATGAGCAGGGCAATGGAACCATTTGTATTTTCTGAAAAAATTATAAGGTTGATTAGGAGAATATATGAGAGATCTGTGGTGAAAATTAAAGTGGGTGGGGGTCCTTTCTGATAATTTCTGCTTGCATGGAGGAACCAGGCAGGGGTGTCTTCTTTTTCTTTTATTATTTGCATTATATTTAGAACCACAGGCAAAGAAAATAAGGGACTCGGAAATTCAAGGATACAGTTGGTATGGTAGTCAAGAAAAGCTGGCTTTATTTGCAGATAATATTATTTTGTACCTGCCAAAACCAGTAAAAGACAATACAGTGTTGTGGAACATTTTGAGACAGTTTCAGATCTTTTCAGGATGCAAAATTAATGGAGCTAAAACAAAGGCAATAGTGGTAAAGTATGTTACCCACACATGAACTGGTTCAGGAATACCCATATTTATGAGGACATGATAAAATTAAATATTTAGGAGTATGGATTAAAAATTATTCTAGTGTTGCAGCTAAGGATATGTGGGAAGAGACTAAACAAAAGATAATATAAATACTGAGAAAATGGAAGATTTGTTACATGAATATGGATAGTAAGATACAAGCAGTTAGAATGTCTTTTAGTCCCTTTAGTCTTATACACAGGTCAGGCATATTTTTATGAACCAGAGTAGAAGTTGTGGGTAGCAATTAATAAATAACTGAAGGACTTTATCTGGGAGGGGAAGACAGCAAGTGCAAATGTGGGATAAAATGACTCTTCCAGTAGAACAGGGCAGATTGGGATTACCCAATTTGAAGGAGTATTTCAGAGCTACACAATTAAGACTCCTATACATAGCACAAGCAGAAAACTAAAATTCAAAGTTGAAAGGGCTGATGTTGAAATATGGGGGAAGCGCAAGAAACAAGGAGAGACTGGTATTTTGGATGCAGACCTTTAAAGAGAATAACAATAATTATGCAGAATATTATATCCATAAAGTAGCAGAAACTATTCTAAGAAGTAAACCAACATGAAAATGAAGAAAGGAGATTCTGTCGATAAGGATGACTGCAATTAGGGAAGAGGGAGCCAGAATTTATTGGAGAAAACTGACAAAGGAACCAAGGTTTTGAGAGCAAATAGCTAGAGAAGGAAAGATGATAGAATGGGAAGACACCAAAAATTTATTTGGACTGCAGGTTAGACATTGCCTTCCCCATCAGGGTTGATATCAGAGTATAGGCAAAGAGAAAGAAATAGGGGGATCCTAAACCAAAGACCATCACTGGTAGAGTTTTTAATAGAATCTAGAACAGAAGCTGCCATTACGAAAGGAATAATTAGTAGAACATATAAAATATTGCATGATAACTATAAGAATCAATCAGAGGAGGTTAAAAAGGATTGGGACAAGAGATTGCATAGCAATTCACAAAGAAAGAATGGGCAGATATATGTATGTCTCTTAAATATGCAACAAAATATAGAAGATTTAGGATTTTTGCCCAGAAATATTTACATTTGTATACCCCGAGTAGACTCCAGAGACTTTTTCCTCAGGCAGACAGTAGGTGCTGGAGGTGTGAGGGGGAAGAAAGAGGTAACTAGGAACATATTTTCTGTGAATGTGGTGAGTTGGTGACTTTAAGGATTCCCTGTGGGTTACATTGTCAGACACGTTGGGTTGGCAGATTGGTCTGACGATGGAGATGATTTTTCTGAGCTATGATACAGAGTCGGAATTGTCTAGACATGGTAAGTCCTTACTGTGTCTAATAATGGTGGCTGCCAAAAAAGCAATTACTAGAAAATGGAAATCAAAATATAAACTAACTATACTATAAGTAGTGGATATAGTAACAGAGATAAAACAACTGGAAATGAGATCTTTAGAAAAGGGTAGGAGCAAACTACATAGGAAAAAAATGGGCATTGTGGGAACAATACATACAAGGGAGGAATGAGGTATAAAATGTGGCAGGACTTAAATGAGCTATGCAATGTTTGAGAAAGATTGCATAGATTATAAGTGATGTATAATGTTTGCAACTGGGAGTGTGTCAGTATGGTTTGTGATGTAAAATGCTTGTGACTAGGATTATGTCGATGTTTTTTGTTTTCATTTATATAACTGAATGATTGCCTATGTAGTAACTGATGGTTTAATAAAGATGTTTCTTGTTTTTAAAAGAAAAGCAGGAAATGAATAATTTATGTAATATTGATTAGGTTATATGATATATAGCAATATATGTGAGGTATAATGTTTATGTTAATATAGTTTGATCACTTTCAAATGAATGTAAATTTGCCTATGCCATAAGTTATAATTCAATAAGGGTGTTTGAAAGAAATCTTATCCAATGCCTCATTCACACTCTGGAAGGAAAAGTGAATTGATTGCCTAACTTGATATTTATCATAATGATCATTGCAATAATTCATTCATAATATAAAGAAAATGGCTACAAGGGGACATCGGTTTTCCAGACTGAATTCAACAGCAGTAGCCCAAGTACATAATTACTCTCATGCCAGTGTCCTGAGGTTGAAACCAGGACACAAACAAAAAGTGCCCATACCATCCTTAGTTAATTTTATTTTTCCCCTGTAAGAGTGAATAATCATCTGCTTTATTCCATTGGTAAATTCTAATACTTCAACAACTATAAATACCAGTTTAGCATTTGACTTTTTGATTTCTATTTTTTTTTTTTTTACTTTTCCAGTGTTGTTGTTTAGCTGTCTGTGCTCGAATCTATTTTTTGATAACTAATAATAGCTCCAGGAAAAGTCACCTGCAACTGTGCCCTTTGGAGACACAGTACAAGTATCATTTGCAATATTTAGCTTCTCTTGGTGAGAAGTATGAGAAATCAGGTGTATCTACCCCCTGGACCAGGTGACTGCCCAAGCAGTTGTTTCACCTGTAGTATCCCCTTTGATGGCAGAGAGTAAATTGTTAGTATTACTAATGAGCCAGACCTCAATGGTTTAGTACCTGCAACACAGCTGCAAGCTAGTTCCAGGTATCCAAAAGGGAGCTGGCCTTACTCGGGACAGGCCTATAAAGTCCACATTTCCTTCCATCTAGACCTGGCTTCAGAATTTCTGAGTACTTTGGTGAATTTTCCTTTACACGAGCCAACTGCTCTCATTATCAGGGCTTTCACTATTACTCCTCATCCTTCACCCATGTTCACACCCAACATCCATAGGCTCAAATATCAGAAGGCCATTGCTCAGACTCCACTGCAGTTCCCAGCAGATCTGCAGAAAAATAACTGGTGGCTTTGCAAAGAGACACCTCAACATTTCAGACCTTCTATACACTCAACCCCTGGAATAACCATATAAAAGAAAATAAGAAGGCAGCCTTCTCATGAAGGGACCTCAGGCTCTGAAATGGAAGAGAAGGTTATGAACTCTACAAAGAGATTACTGTTTCATTGGGCTCCCTTCAGAGTATATGTCTTTTGTGGAAACACATGGAACTTTATATGGAAATAGTTTGAGCTGGAAGAGAGGGAATTCATTCATAACCAGAAGGCGTACTTTGAGTTCTTAGGCATACAGTCGGACAATTCCTCAACTATCCCTTCAGTGCGGTGTAAGCATTAAATACTATAAAGATAGTTTTGATAATGCCTCACTAGAATGAGACTCCTGTGTCCCTGCACTGAGAAAACCTAACTGAATTTATAGGGTATAGGAGTAACACAAACATTTTTACAAAAACAACTGGTGACTTACACAACAGCCATCTCCTTCAGGATTCAAGCTGGTACTAGGCTCTAAGACTCCCCAGTGACAGAAAAAGTGGGGTGCTGGACTGAGCTGGTAAAAAAATGCATATTTGCCAGCCTGGCTATCCATATTATTTTGTGCCAGAGTTGTATGTTCCGGTGCCTGGGGACAGAGTAAAGAAATGAAACATACTAAAACAAAAGACATTTCTGATAAGGCTTTAAAGAAAAATAATAGTAAAACTTTTACAAACCACAAAAAGTGGGTACATATTCTATTAAACCGTGGCTATGACATAGAGGATAATTGTTATAAGGTGGCTGCACTGGCATTGCAATTAGGAGGCATGTATGGTCAAGAATTTAGGTGCTTCATACATGTATTAAATGTACCTCCAAACAGACAGAACATTTTATGGCCCACCTTCCCAGGAAGTAATCAAGGAATTGGATAAAAAGGGAAACCATGCAACTGGTTAAACAGCTGTTCTATCCCATACCTAGATACTCTAGGAATTAACCCACTAAAAATGGTTCTCTTATAGGCCAGCACAGGTACCACTTAGGTATGACTACCTTTCCTTTCTACCTCATCCATTACTCTTGCTCCCGCATACAATGCTAGCTGGAAAACCTCCTATTTCTAGTAAAATATGGCTCACCTGATGTTAGACAGATGGGTAAGGGAAACTGTAACCTTGAGATATCCTCTAGAATTTAAGAGCTTTCTCCCTCCCTTGGCATACCTCACCAAACCAACTTTTCAACAAATACTAGAATGCAAAGCCATAGAGTTTGTTCCAGCAACAGAAAAAAGAAGACTTTTACTGAAGCTTATTCCTGATAACCATTGAAAGGGACTATTTGGAGAGTACTAGACCTCTCCAGGCTAAACATATTTAGAATGCTTACCTTACATACTCTCCCTCTTCTGCAGCTAAGTGATGCCTTCTTGGTCTTTCTGTAGATGAAGTATATCTATATACATGCTTCATTTACAAAGCTTGGAGACAATACCCAAGGTTCACAGCATAAAAAATCCCATTTTCAGTTTGTCTTCTTGCCATTTGACCTTTCTACTGTACCCAGAGTCTTCATCAAGTGCATGGCATCAGTTTTTGTACATCTAAGGCTGAAAGATAACCATACCTGTATGAATGCCTGATTTAGGCATACCCCCTGGAGGAATTATAGAAAATTCTTGATGGCACTTTACAATACTTTCTGAGGCTAAGCGTAACCCTAGATCACCAGAAATCAAGCCCATCTCCTTCACACACCAAACCCTTCCTGATACTGGTTCTCAGCACCATCAGCTACATAGAGTCTATACCCAGGATAAGGTATGCTAATGAATCATTTCTTATTGAAGACTTACAAGGGGAATCGTCTAAGAGCAGAATGTTCCTAAAGGCCTGACGGTACATACTAACACCCATTCATACAGTTCTTCATGCAGGACTCCAGAAGGGCAAGTTCCAGTAGCACCAAAGGAACCTACTAGATCAGCATATCCAGTCCTTAGAGAAAATTATGACAAATATTATCCTTGTTGTGATCTCCATCAGGGATGACTTTGTTTAGTGGGCTCTTTATATCAACAACTATCCCAGCCTTCCCTTCACTGTACCAGAGATTTTGCACGAGAAACCCACATGCACCATCTAAAAGTGCACAGCAGGTGGCTAATTAGTGTCAAGGACAATCATATAACTATGAAACAGATGATGGCTATCATGTATGCCCTTCAAGCAGAACTTCTATCAGTATTTAGCCTGGGGACCCTTTAAGTGGTCCATCACTCATTACTACCTCTTTATATGCTGGCCATGGGCACACACCTGTGTGCAATCTACATCCCAAGCACCAAACATTCAGTGGCAGACCACCCAAGCAGATCTTTAGGAGTTTTACATGTGTAAAGCATAGACCATAATCTTTCTCAAAATTACAGAGAAGTGGGGAATTTCAGGCATGGACCTCTTTGCATCGGCACACAATCACCAAATAGAAATGTTCAGTTTTCAGAACCCCTACCCAGCTGCATGACTAACCAAAGCTTTTTCAGTCTTGTGGAATCAACTTGATGATCTTCCTGCCAGTCTCACTCATTTCCAAAAGTTCTGCTGAAGGCAAGACAGGAAAAAGCAAAATCTCCTTCTATACCAGTCAAGGCAAGTATATTTTCTCTCAATTAGCTATTGTGTGCTTAGACAATCTAACAACTCTACCAGTCCTCTCTACCAGGCTAATCAAATCAAAGGCGAAAGAACTCTAATGTACCACATCTTTAAGAGAGTCATTCTCAAAGCACTGAAGATTTCATGGTGACTCCATACAATCATCTGTTTTCTCCTCATGTGGCCTAGATACTACAGGAGGCAAGACAGACCAATACCGGAAATCCATACCCAGTTAAATAGAAAAGGTCTGCAGTGTGGTACATCAAAAACTATCTGAATCCCAAAGCCTTTCCTTATCTTTCTAGCATTACATTACCTTTATGAACTCTTTGATCAGGGTATATTCTTTTCCTCTGTCAACGTATGCATCATCAGTTTCAGCCTGCTTGCTTTGAAACCCTATGATTTTTTTATCAGTTTTGTGGTAAATCTGATCCTGAAAGGTGTCTTAAACATAAGCCCCCCTAAGGAGTCTCATCCCTACACCCTGAATCTGCCAGTTCTGCTATTTACAAGCTCTTGTCATAGAAGATCATCCTCTTGGTAGACAACACTTCTGCCAGGATGACTTCAGAACTAAAGTTCTTGACATGTAGGAACCCTGATGCAATCTTTCCCAAGCACAAGGTAACCAAACTATCAATCCTTCTTTCGTGTCATTGGTGATCTTTGAGATATTCTTAAATCAGTCCATTCACCTCCCTGTTTTTCACTCTAATCTGCAGAATAAAGGGGAGAATGTTGTACACTGTGAACATTCCCAAGCAACTTAAGTAAAATACTAACAGAACTAAAGACTCATTTTTTTATCTCAACTTTTTGTTTCCTTCTCGTCTGGAAAATGGGTAGAAAAATTTTCAAAAAAACATCTATGAATGGTTAGTAATGTGTTATCAAAACAATGGAAAGATTCCAGCTGACGAGATTAGGAGACATTCCACAGGAGCAATTCTCACCACTACAGCCTTCTCAAAAATGCCTCACAAGTGTCTGTTCAGTCCTTCTGCAAGGCATGTAAGCATGACATTCATTCTAGATGTGGCAGTAATTTTGTTTCTTCTCTACTAAAGGGTATGCAGCAGCCCTCCACAGATGTCCAGGATTAAAACCCTTCTTAGTTTGGTAAACTTACATTCATTATAAATGAACTGCAGAAGTGATTCTTATGATGAACATATCAGAACTGTGTGAAATTACTCACCAAACAGTAGATATTTGAATAAAAGTGTCACTGTTATAGTTGTAGCTCCCCTCCAAACCCTTCCCCTTTTATCCTTGTCATTTTTTTGGATGGCCTAAGTATTTTCTGCAGTCTCTCCTCCAAAGACAGATTCCCTTGGTGTGACTAATGTATACAGTTAGTGAGGATGTTTTTTTCACTGCACCATTTTCTCCTATTTTGGATGGGCTTCATATATACCTCCTTTTATGTGTACTATATTGTGTGACCTCAGGGATTAGTTTAGGTGATGGGTTGCTGCTTTCTGTCTTTGACTGAGATTCACCAATACCTCTTTCAAATATCTGAGGTTAGAAGTTCGGGAGCATTCATTAGTGACATCCTTCGGAAAACAATTGAAGGAGTGCAAAGCAGTCAAACAAGCCACCGAAGCCTTAACGCACTTTTATTACCAAAATGAACAAACAGCGTTTTCGCTACCACAATGAAGTAGCTTCCTCAGAGGCAAAAAACACAGTAAAAAAGGCGCCAAGCAGTTTTATACTGGAAGCACCTTCAATCAATTAAGATGTAACAAGGAAATTAAGTAAAAAAGCATCACTTCCCTATATTTAAAGTCACATTTACATATAAATAGTGACTAACATTTTCTAACTTTTTAACAATAAAACCTTTTGGGCAATGAAGACAATGTACATGACAGTGTATGATACAATGTATTAAAGTGTAAGAATTAATAAAAGACGATTCTATAATAAAATAGATTAAAATAAGTTGACATCTTCTACACATTCCTATAGCCTACCAACTCATTTAGCGCAAAAAAGATCTATATTTTAAAACTGGGGCGATGTTACAGCTCTCATTTAATCCTGGAAGGTTAAAAGCGTCAAGCTTAAGTTGCCATTCTAGTTCTGAAATCTCTAATAAAAGAGAAATAGGTCCACCCCTAATAGATCTATGTGTACAATCAATTCCCATAAAAACAAAGTTGTGGCCAGGATTGGACTCCACGTGTTTGGCTAGAGCGTTTTCACTTTTGTTGTTCCTAATAGCATAACAGTGTTGGTATATGCGCTCCCTGAATTTTCTGTCGGTTTTACCGACATAAAATGCCGGGCAGCAAACACAGAAAGCCACATATATAATAGATTTAGTTTCACAATTTATTTTGCTATTGATTTCATATTTTTTGTGGCCTATATTAAAGGAATTCCCTGTGCGCACCACATGACACCAATTACATGTTCCACAACTAAAACAACCTTTGGTTCTATGGAAAAGTTGGCTAGATTGGTTTCTTTGCAATAATTCTTTAATGTTATTGCCCCTTTTGTATGTAATCCTCGGTTTGACCCCTAACTTCTCTACCAAAAAAGAGTTATTGGTAATAAAGTACCAATTCTTAATAATGATTTCCGAAATTTGTCTTGAGTCCAAATTAAAAGTCGTTGTAAAAGACAAAAAATACTCCCGAGTGAGTTTCTCCGGGCAAGTGGCCATACAAGGCCCAATGGTTATGGACTCACTTATATTGTCAGGGCACTCAAATGTAATAATTATTTTGTCATGAATTAAAGGTCTGAAAACACCCCTTAGCCTCTTTGTTGTGACCTCTACAACTAACTCTTCTATGATAAACCGTGGGTAACCACGGTTGATGAAGAAATCAGTTAGTAAGGCACATTCATTTTCAAAATCCTTCAAATCACTGCACATTCTAACCACCCTGACTAGTTGCCCCTTGATAATAGCTCTTTTCAGCTTAAAAGGGTGGGCGCTTGTGTAGTGTAAAAAGGAGTTGACATACGTCTCTTTGCGGAAAATGGATGATACAAATCTTGAATTATTTGGATCCTTTTTAAGTTTGATGTCCAAATAATCTATCTCTTCAACCGCGAATTTGAAGGTCAATTTGAGAAAAGAGGTTGTTTGATTGAAAAAGTCCACAAGCATTTGTGCCTCTTGCTCATCCCCTTTAAAGAGGATGAAAATATCATCCAAAAACCTGGTGTAGTAGCCTATTCTCTCCTTCCAAACTGGGTGCTTGAGAACAAACTCTTTCTCCCAGTATGCCATGAACATGTTGGCCACGATGGCACCACAAGGGGAGCCCATCGCTACACCACGTTTTTGGATATAATAATCCTTCCCAAAAATGAAGAAATTTGAAGACAAAACTATGTCAAGAAGCTCTGTGATGCTATTGATTTCATCTCTGGGGGCTTTAAATTCCATCAAAAGAAGTTCCAACCATTCGATAGCCTCTTGGTGTGGTATAGAGGTATATAAATCGACTACGTCGATTGTTAAAAAATTGTAAGAACTTTCAAACACAATGTCATTAATACTAGTAAGAAAGCTCCAGGAATCTTTACAAATGCTTGGGACCAACTTCAAATACTTAGACAATAAGAAATCAATGTATTTTGCGGAGGGGTAAGAGATAGAAGACCTCCCATCCACTAAGGCCCTCATAGGGGGGTCCACAAGGCTTTTATGCACCTTGGGTATGCCGAACATCACTGGAGTTCTAGGCTGGGAGATATTAATATATTCATAGGTATCAAGGTCAATTCTCCCTTCTATGAATAAATCCCTATAATATCCTTTGATCCTGTTGATGCTAGCATTCATTTCATTAAGGGAAGAAGTGTTGTAAGCTGGGGTGTCCAAAACCAATGCCATTTTATCATTATAATGGCTGTTCTCAAAGACAACCAGCCCACCTCCTTTGTCAGGTTTCATAACTCTGACTGAAAGATCCCTTAGTTGGTTGAGGGCCTGTAACTGTTCCCTAGTGATGTTAAACCTGTTCCTCGTGCCAGCTTGGACTTTTGCAAGATGTCTGATATCTAATTCACAAGCATTTTCAAAAATTCGTAACCCCACATGCAAAGGTGGGTTAAAAGTGCTTGGCATTTTTAATCCAAAAGCACCTTCTGCTGCAGAATTGTTAAACAATAATTTCAAATTTAACTTGCGAACATAGCATTTTAGGTCAATCAAGACCTTGACTACATCAAAACGTTTGGAGGGAACGAAATTATTGCCAAGTGCAAGAAGTTCAATTGATTCAGGTTCTAGAACCAACGTTGAAAAATTGTAAATAGTGAAGTCACCCCTGACATTCCTTAAAATATGAGGGACGTCCGAATTAGGTGTAGGAGGAACATTAATAACTAGTTCTTCCACTTCCTGTTCTTTTTCTTGTAATCTTGGTTGCTCTGATTCCCTAAAAAAGCTTGGTTAGCTTTATTGGTGTTGTTCTCTAAATTACTATTCGGCAAGTTGGCAGATTGAACTTCAAAACTGCCTACTTTATTCCTGTTTCTATTACTCCTCCTAACACCATTCGATCCATCTGATGCTGTTTTTTCACCTTCCTCATTAGAGTGCACATGATTTGTTTCATTCACATCATTTTCACAAGGTACACCCACATCGTTATTGTCTTGAACTAGATTTAATTTGGGGTAGGCTTTATTTAGTTCATAAGCTTGCCTATCCCTAAATAATTTCTTTGATTTTTGAGTTTTAATCTTGACCATGTAAGCATCAATACTTGAAAAGATGCGTGCATGGTCATACTTGAACTTAGCAAAATTAATATTCATTCTTATATCTTGATCAATTTGATTGACTTCAACAGCAAGTTTTTCTATATTAGTGGAATAATGCTTAACAATCAAATCTAAAAGTTCAATGCCCTGTTTTTGAAACAGGGCTCTCAAATCAAGCATAAACACATTATCAGTAATTAAAGCAGAAGGAGAAAAATTATTTCTCAGTCCTTTCGGAATCATTTCCTCAGCAATACATTGCTCGAAGTAAGCAACTTCAAGCTGCAGTTTCCTTATTTTCAAAGTTTTAAAAGAATTCATAGGAATTCATAGGAATTCATAGAATTCATAGAATTCATAGGAATTCATAGGTTAGTACTAAGCTAACTGCCCTTGTGAGCCATTTTAAGCCTAGCCAATTAGCCCTTGTGAGACTCAAGCCCTGTACCTTGTGTTTGTAAGGTAAACACCTTAGTCATTAAGCCATCTTCCCAACCCCTTAAGCCATCTTCCCAACCCCAAAATGGAATGTGCAGTAGTGGGACTCGAACTGGGAATGCCTCCTCTTTGTGCGAAGGCTCTAACCACTATGCTATCGCTATTTTTTTTTTTTTAAGCTTGTCAGCAATGTCAGCATTATCAATGCAAGAGGACCCTGGTGTTTGCACCGGCGATCCGTTATCAAGCGGTTTCAAAAAAGTAAGAAAGTCACCTGTGTTTTTAATCCAGTCTGCCGCAGATGTCACGCCAATAAGTGCCCTCCCTGGGTCAATGAAGTTGTTAATAAGAGTGTCCTGTGGTGTAGAACAAGCCGAAACATTGCTAGAACTCGTCAATGTTCGTTGTATTTGAGCCGCTGGTAAGGAGCTCAAAGCGGTGTCAGAAAGCCGTTCGTTCATAGAAACAGTCCCTTCTCTTTCCGGAAGAAGAGGGAAGCCTTTGACCCCACTTTTTTCAATGGTATCCAATCGCGAGTTCATTGCATCTAGCCTTTGTGAAATGGCTAGAAATAAGGAAGTAATGTCTGTGTTCCCGGGTGTATTAGTCCCGAAAATATTCGGACTTGTAGGACTTGCCATGCACTGCGAGGTCATACTGAAACTTGTGAAAGCAATAGATAAAGACAAACTACGGAAAACAATTGAAGGAGTGCAAAGCAGTCAAACAAGCCACCGAAGCCTTAACGCACTTTTATTACCAAAATGAACAAACAGCGTTTTCGCTACCACAATGAAGTAGCTTCCTCAGAGGCAAAAACCATAGTAAAAAAGGCGCCAAGCAGTTTTATACTGGAAGCACCTTCAATCAATTAAGAATATACCAACACTGTTATGCTATTAGGAACAACAAAAGTGAAAACGCTCTAGCCAAACATGTGGAGTCCAATCCTGGCCACAACTTTGTTTTTATGGGAATTGATTGTACACATAGATCTATTAGGGGTGGACCTATTTCTCTTTTATTAGAGATTTCAGAACTAGAATGGCAACTTAAGCTCGATGCTTTTAACCTTCCAGGATTAAATGAGAGCTGTAACATCGCCCCAGTTTTAAAATATAGATCTTTTTTGCGCTAAATGAGTTGGTAGGCTATAGGAATGTGTAGAAGATGCCAACTTATTTTAATCTATTTTATTATAGAATCGTCTTTTATTAATTCTTACACTTTAATACATTGTATCATACACTGTCATGTACATTGTCTTCATTGCCCAAAAGGTTTTATTGTTAAAAAGTTAGAAAATGTTAGTCACTATTTATATGTAAATGTGACTTTAAGTATAGGGAAGTGATGCTTTTTTACTTAATTTCCTTGTTACATCTTAATTGATTGAAGGTGCTTCCAGTATAAAACTGCTTGGCGCCTTTTTTACTGTGTTTTTTGCCTCTGAGGAAGCTACTTCATTGTGGTAGCGAAAACGCTGTTTGTTCATTTTGGTAATAAAAGTGCGTTAAGGCTTCGGTGGCTTGTTTGACTGCTTTGCACTCCTTCAATTGTTTTCCGTAGTTTGTCTTTATCTATTGCTTTCATTAGTGACATCCTTGGTGTAGGAGCTAATCGTCTGTTGTAGTGATGTCCAAGTGCTCTTGAAGTCCGGCTAGAAGGCTTATGTCTGGCTGCAGCTAAGTCCCATTTGTTATGAACACACAGCAGCAGTAGTCCTATTATTTGAATATCTACAGACAGTGTGGGTGCCTTCACACAACTATACTTTCTGCAGCCTGGTCTAGTCAACTATAATTTTTACAGGAATGGCATAGATAAAACATTAAATGAAGTAATTGGCTAGGCTTAAAACAGCCCACGAGGGCAGTTAGCCTAGTACTAACCTATGAACCTATGAAAAGGCCTCCCTAAAGCCTATTTTGAAGTCCAGAGGGATTAGATAGTTATGTACCTGTCCTATTATTACTGATAAAATGGTTATTATTAACTTAAATTATTAATATAAAATGTTATCTGTATGGAATGTCCCCTAGTTATTAATTTCAGAATTTAAAGATATTATGGTTAGATAGTTTTTATATATATATATATATATATATATATATATATATATGTGTTCTATTGCAATGTGAGTCTATGTGTTTAGAACTTTTAATTTTTATTTCTTATGTATAATGCATATAAGTGGAATGTTATATTCTTCTTCTTCTTTTGGCTTTTCCTGATTAGGGGTCGCCACAGCGGATCACCTGTCCACTCATGATTAGCAGTGGAGTTTTACAGTGTCGAGTTGCCAGCCCAGCACCCAACCTTCCACAGAAGGCACACACATGCACGCACTCATGCCTAGGGCCAATTTAGAGTGTCCAATCCACCTACAGCTTGTCTTTGGGATGTGGGAGGAAGCCGGAGTACCCGGAGGAAACCCACGTGACCACAAGGAGGACATGCAGACTCCGCACGAAGATACCCCAGCCGAGGATCGAACCAGAAAGCCTCTTGCTGTGAGGTGGCAACGCTAATTGCTGCATCACCACGGCCGTCCCTAAGTGGAATGTAGAATATTTTATTTATATATATATATATATATATATATATATATATATATATATATATATATATATATATATATGCATGTTTTTAGGTTATTATTATCAAGGAAAGTACACAATATAGGTTTACAACCTGCTGCTTTAAGAATAGCATTTCTGATTATGTTGGCTGTTTTTGGTTGGCTATGTAATTATATTTATTGAGCTTGTATGGGGTATGTTTTTATGATCTGAGGAAGCTATTAGCATAAGTGCTTTCCACTCGTTTTATTTTTTTTTAATTAAACGTTTTTTATGGTTTTTCGTGCCCGTGTTTGTTCCGTTGTCTGCACTTACACAGTTTTATATTTTTATTTCTTTACTGACAATGGCACATTTACTCCTTGGAGTATCTTTTGATTTTACTGCATAGATAAAACATTTGCTTAACTGTTTACATATTGAACTCAACATTTTGTTTATGTGCTTTCTCTCTGCTCACCTTGCTGTCACTGTTACTTCTTTCACAAGGAGGTAAATTTACATTTTTACTGTCTTTTATAAAGGATGAGTAATATTTATATTCTCTCAGGTTTAAGCAGATACTTAGATAAGTACTATATTTTATAAATGATGTTTAATGTTTATATTTCCTCAATGTTTAAGGATATGATTGAAAAATGTGCATTTTCTCAGTATTAGTATAATCCCTCTAGAAAAAAAAATCCAGTTTCATGAAGTCTTTTGTTAATGCTTGTATTTTCATGAGTTAGATGCAGGATACTCATTTTAATATCATCTAATATGTTTTTAAGCATACTTAAAAGGGCAGCATTCTGCATTCACAATAGATATATTAGTATTAGTTACTGCAGTATTCATCAGAGGTTACAGATCGATCTGAAAACTTTCATAGAATTATATTCCTGAGCTATGGCTATTTTATACTTGGTCATCTCTTACATTCATAAAGTGCTTTGTTTTCTATAAATTTATTTAACAAAATTCTGAAGGCTATAAAAGTATAGGAAGCATCCCATATCTAGCGGCAAATGCTAGTGCATTAAGGGATGATACTTCAAGGTGGACATTGGCTCCAGAGCTTACTAGAGAAAACAATCTTGTTGTTCTGAGAATGCATGGGATAGTGAATATCATGAAATTCAGTCTTCAATGTAGAGAAAATCAGTTACAGACATTAGTAACATGAACAACATTTCCTTTAATGGTAGCCACTAATTCTGTTTGTGAGAATGATGAAGTGGCCTCTTTTATTTAGGGCTGTATACAAAGGTGTGAGCTTTTTTTTTAATCCAAAGCTGTGGCAGTTAAAAACAAGGCAAATTCTAAATGAAGTATAAATGACCATTCTCTGGTATGTTCTGCTAACAAGTGTTACTGTATCACAAGTTTTTTATTTTTTAAATATGGCCAATGTGGGGTGACAAATTCAGTGAGAAATCAAGTCACATCCCAAGCTACTAGATTGCACTGAAGTTTTTGAGCGTATGTTCCTCATAGTCAGTAGCAGGAAGGGTTGTTATGGTTGATTGCTTTGATATGGCGATAGTGCCAAAGACAATAGTCTTAGCTTTGCAGTAACTTTATTGTTGTTTACAGGTAGTAAGCAAATATTACTTTCTACTGAAACCAACTTTGAGGGTAATTTGCATAGAATGGAGTTGAGCACTAGATGTGATAATGAAACTAGGAACTGCAGAGAGTGATGTTGTACTTGAAATGGTGGAACTGAAAGGTGAGAACATCAGAGAACCAGAGATCTAGTCTTAAAGCACTTTTTTCCCTGTAATGTTTGGCCCACTTACACCCTGTTTTGAATGTGTTCATTCAGTGATACATTAGCTGTTGTCTTTATGAAGGGCTAAGGCAGAGTCAGCTGAATAGCTTTGAATCTAGGGACAGGGATCATGGCCTACTATGGCTCCTACTACTAAATCTACTGCCTCAGGAAAAATATCAGGCAGTTACATGAGCCAGCTTCCACAAATTAGCAGTTTTGTGTGTTTGTTTATCGTCTTATACAAATAAGTTTACTTCTCAGTGAATCATTTTACATATTAATCCAAGTTACAGTATTATAACAGTACCTGTATTTATTAGTTACATACTTCCCTAAACAAAATGTTAGAACTAACTACAGTCCTTGACAAAAAGACTGTAATAGGAAAAAATACTAACATGGTGGAATTCAAACACTATCAAAATGTATAAGAAAAATTATTTAAAATGTATAAAACATTTCCAACAAGAAGGAACAAAACTAACTTAAGATCAGTAACATTTTTCAGAAGCACATGAAAAGAGAAAAGGAAAACTTTGAAATAAGACTTAGTTTAGTAGAAAATAAAAAGGAATATTAGAAATATATACATTCATATTAAACTAACACTCATTAAGGAATTACTGTTATAATGGGAGTAAAAATTCTTTAACTGAACCCATTGAATTAGCCAGTGCATTTAATGACTGTTTTACAAACGATAACAGTAACACAAAGAATTTTGTTGAAACTGAAGAAACCAGATTAGTATTTGGCAAACCTTATCCAATTAATAACTCAAGACTTGATTAGAGTAGTACTGAAGAAAATTAAAATAAGTATGTTTACTGGGCTTGATAACACTGCGGTGGTGGTGCTGCGGTAGCGTTGTCACCTCATAGCAAGACATTGTCCCGTTTGATTCTCAGCTAGAGCGTCTTCTGTGTGGAGGCATACGTGAATGGGGCGTGCCTTCGTTTAAGGTTGTGCGTCAGGGCTGGTAACCCGGTATGTAAAAATCCACTACCAATCATTAGCGGACCGGAGTTCCGCTGTGGCGACCCCTAACCGGGAAAAAGCCAAAAGAGACAAACAAACTGGGCTTGATAACATTCCTTCCATTATGCTGTTCAATCTTAAATCTGATATTGGTCTCTCACCACAACTTATATTTAATAGTTTACTGAGACCATTTAGTTTTATATCTGTCTTGGGCAAGATGCATTTTTAGAATAATGGAACTAGAGAAAAACAACATTAAGGAATCTGGCATGCATCAACCTGGATTTGTAAAGCTCACTCAATGCTCACCAGTATGATAGATTTCTATGAGTAGGGTATAACTGTATTGAATTTGGGGCTGAAACGTGATATAATCTTTTTAGACTTACCTAAAGATTTTGATTCCCTTTCTCATATCACTATTACTAGATCACTAGTTAACTGTGGATGTTATCCTTACTTGATAAGGTGGATAGAAAATTAGCTAAAGGATAGGCGACAATGTACTTGGTCACAAATCAGAACCTGCTGATGTTTTTGAGGAATGCCCGTAGGATCAGTACTGGGGCATATATAACTTAACTTAGTGTTTGTAGGCGTACCCAGGTATCCTTTTTTATATGAATACATTTGCTGCTGATTGCAAAACTGATTTTGTAATAGTCAGCAAGCAAAACTTCAAAGAATTCATTATGTATCTGTCAGCTACTGTAACTTGAGCAGCTGAATCATGATTACATTTTAGTACTGATAAGTGTAAAGCCATGTGTTTGGAAAACCGTGTATGTCAAAAACAATGAAATTGAATAATACTCCTTTAGGAGAAGTAGGAGAATGCAAAGAACTTGGGATTGCAATCTTTAATACTCTGTCATTTACAAAACATGTTGATATTATGATAAATCAAGCAATCTCTTGTTAAGGAATATCATGTCAAGGGATGAGGCTTGCATGGCTGGTCTGTATAAGACATACATAGCACATATTCTAGAGAACAACAGCTCATTTTCTGGTTATACATCTACGCAAGTTAAATGTCTAGAATCAGTCCACAGAAACTTTAAAAAAAAGAATCATCCCAGTTAACAACTTAGCATACACTGGAAGAAGTAAACATCTAATCTTATTTTCTTTTCATTATGGCTACTATAGCGGCATGTTAATACTGGCATATAAAGCCTTTCACAACATGGATTTGGGGGAAAATTTAAAGTTAAAAATTAGTGATTGTATAAATATACATAAGCACAGGTAGCTGTGTGACAATATTAGGTATTGCCAGCTATGCCGGGAGAAGTAGGGCAGTGGATGTGTAACATATGCCAACACAGTTAGCTGGAATTTTGTAAAGAATTATATGTCATTTGTCTATCAAACTGATTTGTACAGATGCATGTATTGAAAAATGTATTTGTAAAGCTGCTTGTGTTAAAAATGTACCAACAGGGGTCCTGACTGTATTGTAACCGAATTAAATATATATGTTAACAGAGGATACTGGAAGAGAAGAGGTTAAGCTCAGCTTCAGCTAACTTTGGAAAACAGTAAGAAATTAAACTACTGGGCCTAGGCCACAAAGATGTTATATCATAGTTTTGAATGAAACCAGAGATGCAATGTCTTAAAAAGTATGGTTTATTAGCTCCTGTGGGAAGAGTGGAAGTGTTTTATGGTTTTATGACTTCCAGGAGCTGTAGCAGATCTTTGCAAGACTCTCTCTCTGTGTATAATTGACACTTAGGTGTTAAATCCTAGCAGTTTCTAGCAATAAGGGAACCAAAAGTCAGATGGCCAGATGTATGTGATGTCAGGTTGCAAAAGCAGACTGCTATGAGACTTCAGTCTCATCTAGTATTAAACATGATTTTAGTGATAGATTCCAGAATGACATCACATACATCTGGCCATCTGACTTTTGGTTCCCTTATTGCTAGAAACTGCTAGGATTTAGCACCTAAGTGTCAAGGATCACTCACCTACTTCATCTGATCTTCTACTCTTGTAAGTAACCAGGAAATAGTAACTCTTGAGATTAGTCAGGAAATATAGTGAGATTTGTTAAGTACCGTTTTTCTGTATCTGCGTGAATCTATTCATCTGTGCTATTTTAATATTTTATATGACAAACCTGTGCCAGCCTTTCCCAGGTGTGTGTGTGTGTGTGTGTGTGTGTGTGTGTGTGTGTGTGTGTGTGTGTGTGTGTGTGTGTGTGTGTGTGTGTGTGTGTGTGTATGTGTGTGTATGCGCAAAGCAAATCTCAAAGAGTGTGTGTCAACTGCTTGGGGCACAGACATGAAGCATTGGTTTCACCAGGGTGCTGAAGGACTTGGCTTGGACACTTGGCTGATGACTTGACTCAGCAGTTGTGCCAGTGAGGACCTGGAGAGAGACAGAGAGAGAAACCCAGACCCCAGGCTGAGTGTGTTTTATGTGCTCTTAAGGGAAATTATGCTGGATGCAGAGAGCTACATCTGGAAATACTGGGTGTATCCATTTGTGTTTGAAATGAACGTCCTTCTACAGTGTTACTGGTGAGGATTCAGACTCCTTGATTACTGGCCCAGAGAGGGGATGTCTCATATTGGTGAGTAGTGGTGTGGATATTAATTGAACTTATGTAGCCTGTAGGTAGTTTTCACTGAAGGTGGGTGTACTCTCAAGCAGCCACAAGGTAAACATTCAGAGTTTCCTTTCCACAACAGTTTTTCTTTATTTGTTGTTAGTTTAGTCAGGGAAAGCAGGCAAATGTGGCAACAGGGGATTATGGCAAGTTGAGAAAGAATCAGTTGGCCAAGGTGTGTGAAGCCAAAGGACTGGTGCATGCCAACCTGACTAAAGAGGAAATGATTTCAGCCTTAGTCACAGCTCAGACCACCAACCAGGAGGATAACCAGTCCGGTGATGGGAATTTGCAGCCTCCAGAAACAGTACAGTTCACCTTTTCCTCAGACGACTTAAAAATCCATCTGGAGTTAAAGAGACTTGAACTGGAGGCCAAATGCTGGGAATTAGAATCAGCAGAAAGACTGTGGCATTTGGAGGCAGAAGAAAATAAGATGCAGAAGCAAAATGAGAGGGAGATGCCGACTCTTTGCCAGGGTCATGGAGGTAATAGGGAAGGGAATAACTGAACACCAGAAGCAATAAAGGTCAGAAAATTTCTTCCACAGTTTACAGAAGGTGATAATTTTGATAGTTTTATTCATATATTTGAAAGGGTATGTAAACAGTACAGTGTTGACCAAGGGCTCTGGGTACGCTTCCTGACCACCTTTCTCCATAGTAAAGCTGTAAATGCTGTTTCTAAATTGTCTGATATTGATTGCTTAAACTATGACAAAGTAAAGAAATGTTTACTTTTAAGTTAACACCTGAAGCTTACAGAAAAACATTTTGTAAGCACAGACTCAAGGCAAATTAATGTGTTTGTGATTATATTGCTAAGTTAATAACTTATTTTCATAGGTGGGTGAATGGGTGTCAGGTCACTACTTTTCAAGGGCTGGCAGACCTTTTGGTGAGGGAACAAGCCCTTAGCACTTTGCTTAAAGGCATGAGAATCTGGTTGGCATACCGATAGTGTAACTCTGCAGATGAGCTGGGGAAAAAAAGGGGGAATCTCTACTTAGCAAGCAGGCCATCACTGCACAAGAAGGGGATACACAGTGCTGCACATTCATATAAGGGAGCCCATGGTGGGCAGCCTAAACCACCCCAACAGAGACCACTAGTAACAGGAGAAGCCACTGTTTCAAGTACACAGCCAGGATCAAGGGTTAAATGTTTTAAATGTAACTATTGTGGCCATGTATCATATAGATGTCCATAGAAGCAAGGTGGGTAACAAACGTTGGGGGAGCCAGCAAGTGGGAATAACAGTATAGCAGTTGTAAGTTGTCTGGAGATAACAGGGGTAGAAAACTATCACCAAAGTTTATATCCGATCTTAGCCGATGGAAAACAGACCACTGCTAAGAGAAACACAGCCTCTAACATAACCATTGTGAAGCCTGAAGTGGTTAAAGAGGAACAGTGCTTGCTTAGGAAGTCCACTCTAGTTAGAGCTTTAGGAGGAACCCCATTCCAAATGCCTTTGGCCAGGGTTCACCTTGACTGGGAGGGTAGAAAATGAAGCAATCAAGTAGGTATGTTTGAGGATATCCCTGTAGATATATTGATGTAAAATTATTTTGATAATGCAGTACCTTGTGTGCATGCAGTTACATGCAGTCAGGCTTAGAGACAGGCATGTGGGTCTGGTAGCCTGGGGGAGACCCAGACAGACCTCACACCTGAATCCAGGGCTGCTGAGGTGGTTATATCAGGGAGGCAGCTACCCTGTAACCATGAGCCTGAAGGTAAATCACAGCTGCTGGTAGGTCCTGATGTTCTCTTGGACAGAGTGACTGCAAGGGCAGAGGTGAGTGGTAGCACCCAGGCAGACAGTGAGGCACTGCTGTCAGAGGATACCAGACTTCCTGTGGAAGGGGAACTGGGAAGAGTTACAAAGACAGAGGTGAGACAGGTTCAGCTCTTGGACCCTACACTAAGAGGTTTGAGGGAGGTAGCTAGGGAAGTGCCTGATTCTCAGGGAAAAGGGGAATCTGTATACTAGAACATAACACCAGCCACTAATATCAGCTACTAATAAGACCCTTACCAAAGGGCGTCCAATTAAGGTTAATGTATAGAGTGTGGACCCCTGAGGAAGTACTAGAGGGGGAGATAATACAGCAGTTGGTACTGCCTAGAGCCTACCATTTAGCATTTCTAGCCATAGCCCATGACATATACATTTACAGATCATATGGGCATAAAGCATACCAACAGATGTATTATGCAAAACTTTTACTGGCCTAGGATTGCAAGGGATGTAACAGGGTACTGCAGGTCCTGTGAGCAGTGCCAAAAAGTAGGCAAGGCAGGAGACAAGCTCAAGGCTCCTTTGATGTCTTTGCTTCTGATTGAGTAGCCATTTCAGAGGGTAGCTGTGCATATTGTGGGACCTCTGAATACCCCTAGTCCCACAGGGAAGTATATCATGGTGGCAATAGCTTATGCTACTAGATACCCTGAGGCAGTGGCTCTGCCCTCCATTGAGGCAGAGAAGGTGAGAAATCTTTGTTAGAGATTTTCAGCAGGGTAGGTTTCCCGGGAGTAAATACTGGCTGACAGAGGTGCCAATTTCATGTCAGAACTGCTGGCTTGTCTGTGGAAGTGCTGTAGGGTGAAGCACCTAAAGACCACACCCTACCACCCACAGACTAATCGGTCTTGTAGACAGGTTAAACTCTACACTAAAGACCATGCTATGGGCATTTGCAGACCAGTTTAAGAGAGAGTAGGACAACTATTTGCCCTAGCTGCTGTTTGTATACAGAGATACCCCAGGAATCCACAAGTTTTATCACACTTTGAGTTGCTGTATGGGCATAGGATGAGGGGGCCTTTAGATATGATATGTGATGAGTGGGAGGGAGAGTTTGAATCCCACAAGGAGTCTGTTGTGGCATATGTCCTAAACCTCTGATAAAGAGGGAGCTCATGGGCTTGAGCCAGCAGAACCTGACAGGAGCCTAACAGCAGAAAACATCTGGAATGACAAGAATGCTTGAGCCCAACAGGATGCCGTGGGACAGCAGGTTATAGTTCTCATTCCTGTCAGACACAATATGCACCAGGCAGCTTGGGAGGGACCATTCAAAGTGGTAAAGAAGATCAGTAATGTTAACTACATGGTAGAACTGCTAGGCAGGAGGTAGTGGCACAAACTGCTCCATGTTAACATGATAAAACCTTATCATGAAAGGGTTGCACCCATGCTAAGTATTTGCAGTAGGAGGCAGGAGAAGTCTGAGGGAGATCTATGGCTACATTGAGCCAGCCAGCAAAATACCAAATTACTAAGGTGGAGCTTAGGTTTGCAGGCATATGACATGACAGTGCAGCACTGCAGTGGGATCAGCAATACTAATGCATATGGGTTCTCAAGACAGGGCATGGGTTAATGTATTCCCAGATAGGCTCATTACTCTCAAGCAATGTTGCTCAAGGGTCACTTGAAAAAGTAGCTTGAGTCTCCAAAGGGAGGAGGGATGTGTCAATATGAGGTACTGCCAGCTGTACCACGAGAAGTAGGGCAGAGGATGTGCAACATATGCCAGCACAGCTAGCTGGAATTTTGTAAAGAATTATATGTTATTTGTATATCAAACTGTACAGATGTTTGTGTTGAAAAATGTATTTGTAAAGCTGCTTGTTTTAAAAATGTGCCAACAATGGGTCCTGATTGTACTGCAACTGAATTAAATATATATGTTAACAGAAGATACATGAAGAGAAGAGGTTAAGCTTAGCTCCAGCTAACTTTGGAAAATATAAAGAAAATAAATTACATGACCTAGGCCATAAAGTTGTTATCTCACAGTTTTGAATGAAGCCAGAGATGCAGTGTCTGAAAGAAGTATGGTTTATTAGCTTCTGTAGGAAGAGTGGAACTGCAGCAGATCTTAGCAAGGCTCTGTGTGTGTGTGCATTATTGACACACGTGCTAAATCCTGGCAGTTTCTAGCAATAGGGGATGCATGGGAACCAGACGTCAGATGACCAGATGTATGTGAAGTAATTCTGGAATCCATCACAAAAGTAATGTTTAATACTAGTTGAGACTGAAGTCTCATAGCTGTCTGCTTTTGGAACCTGGCATCGAAGGATCACTCACCTACTTTATCTTGTCTTGCTCTAGTAAGTGACCACAGAATAGTAACACTTGAGATCAGTCAGGAAATATAGCGTGATTAGTTAAGTACTCTTTTCCTGTATCTGTGTAATGTTTCATCTGTGTTATTTCAATATTTCGTATGTTTGAAACTCTGGTGTTTATTATAAATAGACATTTAGTATTTTATATTATTAAATATATTTACATTTTTCATTGTGGCTGTTCCATTAGAGAGTACTCATATCTGTTTGGTGACTCTCTGGCCACTCCTGAAAGCTTTACTGCATTGGCCAAACTACCATTCATATTAATATTAATTTCACTCAGTATAATTGTGTACCCTTGTAACAGCCTTAGAGTAGCTGGCTTGAGAGTGTCTGGTGGCAGTAACTATCTTATAGTGTGGGCAGAAGAGGACATAGCTATTGTGCCTGTGTTAGCCTTTCCCATATGTGTGCTCGCGCTCGTGCGCGCGCGTGTGTGTGTGTGTGTGTGTGTGTGTGTGTGTGCCAGTTGCTTGGGGCAGGGACACAAAGCACTAGTTTTACAGACAGGATACAGGAGGACTTGGCTTGGACACTCGGTTGAAGACTTAACAGCTGTGCCAGTGGGGAGGCTTACTGAGTATATATATATATATATATATATATATATATATATATATACACATACACACACACACACACACACACACACACACACACACACACACACACACACACACACACACACACACACACACACACACACACACACCATTGGATTAGTGTATTATTCTTCTTCTATTACTGATTTGCAGTGATGGCAACATACATATAATTTGCAGCCAATGCCTATAGCTATCCCATGCATAGCCACTGCTGTCCAACCAGTGCACCCAGCGAAAAGTCATCTAAAAACATGGAAGACATGCAGAATCTACACAAACAGCACCCAGCCGAAAACCGAACTGAAGAACCTCTTGCTGTGAGGTGGCAATGCTACACACTGCAGCACTCTGTCAGTCATATATAAAACATAGTCTCCTTTAATATCCCTCTAAGAGATTATCTCAGTTCAAAGTATCACTTTATATCATACCTCTCAACTGTCCTGTCATGTAATTTTTTTTGTGTGTGTGTTCCTTATAAATTTTTGGTTTTCTGGTAAATCATTGAGGACTGAAGTCACTAAGTTTCAGACTTCATATCCTTCAGAAAATGATTGCTAAAACAAAACCTGTTATTCTTTCTAAGATTATAAAAGCAGTATTTAAAATTTACCTTTGTCCCCATTACTTTTTTACTTTGTCCAGAATTCTTGAACTTAAGAGTTTAAGAGGTATGCTGTAAATGTACTTCACCTTTCTTACTAATACAACTTTTCTTAAATAAATATTAATGAAACTCTCTACATGATCTGCTAGCTTAATTTTTCCTAACTGACATTCCTACTAGAAATATATAGAAACTATTATTCAAACAAGCCTGTAGATCTGTCATTTTGAATGAAAACCAGTACATTGTTTATATTTTTATCTGATAACCACATGCTAATACTGTAATCATATATATATATATATATATATATATATATATATATATATATATATATATATAAAACATTCACAGGTGGTTGTTACTATGGGACCTTTTCTGTTACTAAATTTGAATGCTGTATTACCTGCTCTACTCATATGGACTTTCCCAGTTAACACATTCTATAAATAAGTAAAATAAAGTAAAGATTGACAGTAATGTTTCTGTACTTAGCCTGATCTCACATAGAGTAGCACTGACTATTAAATACAAAACACTAACAAACAAGCACATAACTAGAAACGGTGATTTAAAGCATCATGTTTTCCCTCAATCTGCAGTTTTCCTTTTGTATCAATGGAACACTATGTTCTTTCTTTGTAAGGAGATGCCAAGCCTTCTTTTGCTTTCCTTGTGTGGCTTTACAAGAATCTGTTTATAAAATGAAATATAATGTTATGGAGCCCATAAGAAAGCATATAATCCCATTTTGATTTGTTGTACTATAGCAAATTTAGACAGATACAGTAATTGTGCTCAGAAACATACAGAGAGAGAGTCTGTCAGAAACTGTTAACTGTTGACAAAGGACACATGCAGCAATATAATGGATGTTCATTTTGCAAGGAATTGTATGTTCTTCAAATTCACTGTCTAATTAGTAGGCTATAGTAGCACCCTATACAAATATTTTGTGGACAATAAACATAGTTGGTCTGTTCCCATCCCAAAGCTACTAAAACATTTTGTTAAAGTGTTGTACACTAAGTTTGATAGTGCTGCCAAAAGGGTTTAGCCTTGTGACTATTCATCAAACAGGCAATAATGCATACTTCTACTTTGACATTTAAATCCACACATTGATATTTATGATCTCCAGGTCGTATTACTACACATTTATTGTGATGAATATTTTTGTGACCATCCCCAGACTGCAGATAAGTACTGTATGCTACTGCTTGGAAATTTCCCTGTCCATGAAGTGCAGAAGTCTAAGTGGTGAATATTTAAGGGGGTGTGGGGTTCAAGACTTTCATATATGGAGGTGTATGGGGCCTTAACTCCAGAAAAAAAACAGCTTTTGAATTCTGCTGCAGGCTTCTTCAGTTTGAACTTTTATTCAGAATTCAAAAGCCTGAGTTTCGTATTCATCACATGAATCCCTAGATCATTTGTATTAATGTCATGGTGTATTTTTTTTCTTCTGAAAAATACATTTAGATCAAATACAACAGCTGACATAGTCTGATATTTCATTTACCAAACATCGGATTTTCAGAATGCTGTTTTTATATTAGCAGAAATGCTGACACTGCAATTTATAAAGGCTGTTTTATTTTCTCTGCAGTATGACTGTCCTGTTTCATCACAAAGTCATAAATGTGTTTACTGTAGAAAAATAAAGTTCATAATAGTCCTCAAACTAAGATAACAAACAATACAAGCAAATTTCAGAAATCTTGCTGCAGTATGACTGTACTTCATACCTCACTCACATACAAATTATAGATATTTTTATTTCATATAACAAATTAGTATTGTTAAAATGAATACCAAAATTAATATTCCTGAACTACTGAAGATGGTAGAATGCTTGACATACTGACATTGCGTGGAAGTTAACAGAAACTTAGAGCAATTTTATTTTTTTTCTACAAAAAGGAAACTGTAGCACTAAATCATCTCCATGGCTGCAGTAAGGCGAACCCTGTGGGTCACTCTAACTTCAATTATTAGTCATTTCAGCCATCTACATTGGCAAAGAGGGAGAAAACTCAGAGTACAGACCAAGGGATCCAAGTCTGAGTAGTGGCTCAGGAACCTGTTGCCACAGATGAGGGGAGGAATGACAAGGCATAGCTTCCTGCCCCCCTCTTCAGGGGAGGCCTGGGGCATGTGCTTGAGACACACTTTCATTGATAGAATCCCCTAAAGAGACCACGGATTTTACAGAGGTCTCTGTCTGTAAGGGTGGGGGACAAGGCCAACCAACAGATCACACTCACAGGCATGGATGTGCACACAAAGGCCAATTGAAAGCCAGTCCTTTGAATGCTACTGAGCAAGTATGAGTGAATAGGGCATAACACAATAGAAACACCATCTAATGCATAACACAGTAAAACACCCCCTAATGCATAACACAATAAAACACCCTCTAACCCTTAACACAATAAAAAAACCCTAATACCTCTATGCTGGCTTCATGTGCCAGTTCACTTAATTCTCACCCCATGGAAACAAATAGGCCATGTGTGTCTCATCCCAAAAAATGAATTAGTCTGTTGAATTACCAGAAGGGATGAGTTTGATGGTTACAAAGGGGATCAGGACAAAAAGAATACAAACATAAATAAATAAATGAAAATAAGTATTAGTCATTTCTTCTCATGCGTTTGGTTTAGTTCTGATTGTGTCTGAACTTATATGTACTGGAAGTAAAAACTGACTTGAATAACAACTTTCCTTTATGACTATTATATATTTTTATGTATGTAAAATGTTACACAGTTCTCTACACAATTTTTCTGTATATTATACCCTTACCTGCAGCTATTTTGATATTAATTCTATATGTCTGAACTATAACTTGAAGCTGTTTTCCCCAGGATATCTGCTGAAAATCATACTTCCTAGCTGGATATTCACAGTCAACAAATGTCACAAATATATAAATAATAAAGTTGAGACTATAAATATCATGAAAGGTCTATGAAATAATAGGACGACTACAACCTGATGATATTAGTAACTCAGAAATTTTGCTTAGGAGTGAGGAAGACATCGTGATCGAAGAGTTTGCCCGCCAGAAACTCAAGGGAGTGCCTGATGATGAAGATGAGGAGGAGAAGGGTGAAGCTGAAAAGGATGAGAGCTAAACCATAACTGAAGATGGCAGCTGGATAGCAGGAAAACTGGAGGAAGAAACAGATTCCCAAGTAGTTTATAAGATTTCTGTGGAGGCTGGCATGACAGTAGGGCTACATCGAGACTCTATTCTATTTTAAAATGCTACTTGCCCAAATAGAAAATAGCTGTTGTCATTAGTAAGACCAAACTCCCATCTCTCATCAGAGAGTGGTGAAGGATGTCAAAGGTCATTGTGCTGGGTAACACAAGGAGAACATGGGTTCTTGTTTCCTCAAGCAAAGGAAATTCAAACCAAGCAGAGCGAGAGTGTTGGAAACGTCTATGTTTCTAATCTAGAACCACAAAACTAGGGCACAATAATTACAAGACACTGCTATACATTGCTGCCATTGGCTGCAATATAGTTGTTGTGCCATGGCTATTACCATAATAATCCAATGAGCAGCAACATGTGTGCAGCTATCTCTAATATTCTACATCCAAGATACACATTCTGTACAGTTCAGGTGTGCAGCTATCTCTAATATTCTACATCTAAGATACACATTCTGTACAGTTCAGGTGTGCAGCTATCTCTAATATTCTACACCCAAGGTACACATTCTGTACAGTTTACTTGTGCAGATATCTCTGATATTGTACGTCCAAAGTACACATTCTGTACAGTATGTGTATGCAGCTATCTCCAATACTCTACGTCCGAGATACATGTTCTGTACAGTTCATGTGTGTGGCTATCTCTAATATTCTACATGCAAGATATGTATTCTGTACAGTTTATGTCTGATGCCCACTACAGCTGGTATGACTGATAGTACATGATATTAGAAAGAGTACAATTAGCTACCCAGTTTTTAACCTGTTATTATTAAGTTGTACACTAGCTGTAAAGCAGATACAAGTTCACTTAGTGTGGATGACAACAGATCCAAGAAACACCAGTCTTACTTTAAATGACTGTGATATGAGTCAATGTCCTACCCCACAAAAAATCTTTTATAGTTTAATGATACATTTTTGCACTAGACAGCTGACATTTCTGTCGGAGGTTGTGAAAGGGAAGTTACATATTCATGCATTACTTAGCCCACATCCTGCTTTCCCACCTTTATCAGATTCAAACAGCAGCAATTCATTCACATTAGGCATGTAACAACAGGATGATATAAATTCTGATGAATTTCTCTAATAACAATTTAATGAAAAATGCACTATAACCAAGACGTATACTGATGTGCAGGACCATGGCAGTACAGACCTTTCCTGATGTCAATGTGGCAGATTCCAATTTCTTCACATAAATGACTTCCCTTTTTGAGCAATGTGGCCTTTTATGCCATTTGTCCTGAGAGACATGCACGTTGTTCCTTCCTAAAGGTATATTTGCTAGCTTCTTTTGTAAACCTCATAATGTCGAGTCATGAATGACAAGGCATGGATTAGTCTTTTTATTGCAGATGTGAAAAGTGTTTTTTCTTTTGTGCCTGCAGCAAGATTTGTCAGCAGTATGACAGATAAGCATGCTTGGCCTCTTGCCATGACAATAAGTGTGGTAATTCTAACCCTTTTATAGTGTCTATATATAACCCAAACCATGAGACTGTATGATGTCTTGTAATGATTATAACAAATAAATAAATGTATATAAAACACAGTGAAAGTGTTTATATAATCAGAGGCATTTCACTCTTGTAAAATCTGGTAAAGCATGCTTTCACAACCATAAAAAAAGCATTTCAGGAGACAGGAGTATGAACAGGTCTCCATGAACAGTTGTATGATCTATGCAGAATGTCCCTGACATGTCTACATTAGTGATAGTTAATCTTCTAAGAGGGACCAGTGACATTGTTTGTGCTTAGATTGCTGGTGAGATGTTTTTGCTGATGCAAGACGCAAGTGATACTGTACTTGAAAGTAGTGGCGTAAGTACAAGGTAAAATGTATTCTGTGGCTTGAAGGTTGAGGTATAAGGCAGCTGTGCTCACTCAAAGTACTCAACTCAAAACCTGACTTGTGCAATGAATCTTAAAGCATTATCTAGCAATGCCTGCAAACCCAGACTAATTTTTAATGTTCTATTCAGGAGTACAAGTACATCATGGTGCAGCCAGGATACCCCAAATTTGCTATATTATTTAAGTCTGCAACCCCATTTTCTTTCAGCTCTCATGTTATCATTCCACTTTCCCATCATTCATACCTCTGCCACTTCCTGTTATACTCTTCATATTTTATCATCTCTCTCTTGCTCTTCTCCTGCCTTATTCCTTAACTTTCCTTCCCCTTCTTAACCTACACTGCCATTACTCTCCCTTACTGTATAACTCTAGTCATTACTATTAATTCACTCAGTTTTTGCCACTGCTATATTTTTTATTGCTCAACACTTGTGCTTGCTTAATTCTGCCTTTGTTACTGTAATGTAATGAATTGGCTACATAGTGTAAAGTTTCAGATCTAGACCTATTGTGTTTGTAGGCAAGGATCCCATATTATTCGATTGCCAGAGCTGAAATACATTCACTCTAAAACTAAAACATCAGGTTTGTCTGATGCCATTTGTGAGACACCAGCCTTAACATGAGGTTAGGCCAAATACAGCAGTCATGAGGAATCATGTTAAGTCAGCAAAGGTAGTTTTAGCAATAGTAAGAAGTTCAGCATGCCAAAACTACCTTCAGTGAACATAAGACAACATTTTATGGGTGTGGGCAAGCCCCCCTATGTGAGGGGCACCCCCATACCCCTAAAACCTGAACTTATATATACCAACACCAAAGTTGCACAACAGTAGAGAAAGAGGCAAATTCCACTGTCTGTGAAGTTAGTTTCAGCAAACAGCACTCAAAACATTTTACTTTTGCCAAAATTAACTTCACTAATTTGACATGCTGCCAGTCAAGCAATGCTTAACTTCAGGCACCATAATTGTTGCAAAGTTAAGTCTTACAGCCCCAGCTCATGAAACGCTTGGTTTCAGATAGTACAATGGTGTCAGAGAAAGTTGTACACCCCAGACCCATATGATGCCTAACATGGAACATCATAAATACAACATGGTTAGAATTGAAACACTACGTACATTTCAAGGCTGGACCTTAGATCCGAAGCACATTCTGTGGCTATCACATGGGAACTGAGCCATGACTATGCAGCATATATGAAGCAACCCCCATTAAAACGAAGTAAAATAAATGACCCAGTACACTACTGAAAATCAGACTTGTGACTCATAAGTAGCTGTAAAATTACTGATTTAGCAAAATTACTTAAAGTGACAAATAAAATAATAATACAAGCTGTTCTGCAAAATAAATAATTTTGCAGAGACATGTTGAAAATATTTGCTGTCACATCAGTCTTTTTGTAATAAGGTACACAAAACATGATTTTAGTTGGAATTAACAAAGATATTCAAGGTGCAACTGTATACCATTATTTATTTATTTATCTTATTTATTTTCTTTGAATGCATAATCTTCTTATTTTGCTCTTCCAAGTCCAGGCCCAGAAGATTAAATATTCTCTGATATCTGTTATAAAATGTAAGAGTTCTTAACCCTATGAAGCAACACCTGAAGTATGTCTTTCTGATGCCTGGCCTGAAACACCAGACTCATTTGGAGGAAAAATCAGAAACATTAGACACTTTGATGCCTGGCCACACTCGCTAGTGTGTAGCCAGGATTTTTAAATTTGTACTCACAGCTCCCAGACTACTGTTCTTCCCCTCACATCAAGCCACACCCAAATGACCATGTGGTAGTCCACCCACTCCTTTACAAGCTGCTGTCCAAACCATGTGTCCTCTCATAATGCTGCTCTCTGAACTAATCCTGAGAATTGTATGCCAGGATGATAATTACTTACATGATAAAATTAAAGATTGAACTGCACTTGACTGAAAATCAAATGTTTGAAAGAATTTGACTTAAAAACCATATGGCTAAAAAGCAATTAACTGAAAACCCATTTGACTGAAACCTGTTTCACTGAATCACAAATGATAGAAAACTGTAGAAGTGTAGGTAGTCTGTGATGGTGCCACTTCTGAGGAAATGATTTGCTAGAGAAGTGAGCCTAGAAGATTATGTGTGGATTAACAATATCCCTGTCATGTCCCCACTCCCTAAATTTATAGAGGTTTGTATTTCTGCACCAACACTGATTCACTGTGTATGGTGTTTTTCATTTTCTCCAGTGGTTGTGTGGCCATGGAGTTAGCATATATACGTAAGAGGGATGTGTGCAGGGTAGCTTGACCCCCCGCAAAACATTATCTGATGTTGTATTTTCTTATGTTGAATATTTTCAGTGAAATGGGTTTCAGTCATCTGGGTTTTCAGTCAAACTGGTTTCAAATCAAATGGGTTTTCAGTCAATTGCTTTTTAAAATATTTGATTTTCAGAAAAGTGCAGTTCAATCAAATGAAAGTAAAATATAAAACAATATAGACATTTCAGTCCATTGGTGCATCTTCTTTACTAGGAAAAATATAACCTACCTCACAATTTACATTCCGGAGACTTGACTACAATGGAGCTTTACCTGGCTGCCCAGTCATGACTGCATTTAAATACAGTGTAGCATAGCCTCCAGATATCTAACAAACAAGTGCTGTCACGACTGGCTTTTAGTAGCAGTTCTACCATGTCTTGTCCAATAGCTCCCATCCTTTGTCCAGTTTGCCTGATCATTCCTACCTTGGAGTCAAAAGCCAGAATTCTGCGGTCAGACCAAGAGTATCCTGTTAGGAATCACTAAGGCTCTGGCCAGTGTCTCAAAACTGATACGTCATATAAGAAAGGTGTGGTCTGCAAATTAATGAGATGATACTCTGTATTAACACTACCATGTCCAGTACTAATATTCCAACTGCTAGCAATGTCCTAGCAAGTGTCTTCAACAAATGGCTACATAGCTGCTATTATTCTAGGGAGATCAAGTTTGTATTACTATAGGACAAGATGGCTGATAATTTCACATGTTTTGTAGACAATATTCTGCATCTCTCTTTCAAGGGGTCCTGCATACTGGCTAAAGCTTTTGCTGACCCCACATGCCTTTTTAGGCAGAATTCACCCTTATGAATACCCCAACTTAACAAGTGTATGTAAAGCCAAAATGGTTGACATCTTTGTGGCTCTTTTGAATACCAGGGGTCTTGACAGTAAACTCCTAAACTGAAATTTTCATGTATGTGTACATACTGAGACAGTGTTCAAATGCTAGCAAAGCAGTCCTTCCTTACAGAGTTTTGTATCTACCATGAATTTAAGACCACTAGGAACTGCAGTGGGATCTCAATATTCATTACTAATAGTATTCTCTCAAAAGCCATATCTAGAGACTTCCTCAGTGAACTCACAGGACTCCAGTTTACTTCAGGAAAGTCAAACTTCCAGTAATCAACACCACCCTCTTTGGATATTTTCAGAAGGCACTTATATAATGAAATCTCTAAATATACCAACTATACTTCCACCTTTGACCCTATAGTTATGCTGCCAGTTACACAAAGAATCTTCATGACTATCTAAGCAAATGGAATAACCTAGAATTCCCTACCTGGACCAAATATGCTGGAAGATTCAAAAATAAACCACCTTGGTGGGTAGTAAATGTAATAAAGTATACAACACAAAGAAACCCCTTAAATTACCAAGAAACTCCCCCAGCATGAGAAGAGCATAAAAGAACCTCACTCAGAAACTGAAGGCTATAATAAACACCACCAAAACATCCCATGAACTGAGGCTAACACTGCCCAGAAGTTTTCACAATGGTGCTTCCCACTCCAATCCAAAGAACATGACACACATCTTCCCTGAAACTCAAATCCCAAATCATCCCGAGTCAATCCTCCACCTAAAATAACAAATTATTATGTCTTTAAGATACTCTGAAAGACCAAAACACACCTTATGTAGGTCTGGATAACATAATGGGTTATCTAATCAAGTGTCAAACACCCTTGCTGATCCCCTTCTTAAACTGTTCAGCCTAAGGCTAGCTATAGGTTATGCCCCCAAATCCTGGTGCACTGCTCTAGAGATGCCCCTCCACAAGAGCAGACCTTCTTTATGGGCCCTGGAAACATCAAACCCATCAGCCTTACATGATCATAGTAGTTGCAAGTCAGCCAAGCCTTGAGGCCATTTTTGACTTGATAATACCCCCAGTTAGGCCTTGTCCTGCACTGCAAGGGGGACCAGGGCAGTCATACCAGATGAATTTGTGAATACCCAATAAGTTGCCTAGCTCTTTTTAAAAGAGAACCAGTGTGACACACTGCTGAATTTGGAGAGAAAGTCTGTTTCAGAGAAGTGGTGACATTGTTTGACAAGTCTATCCCTCTTCTTAGTCTTATTTATTTGTTGTGATAGATTAAGGTCTCTGGCCCTAGTGTTAACTGGAGTATTTGATTTATTGAAGTATAAGAGTGCTTGTATTACTGTACCCTTTATAGCCCTATAAGCACGACACAAGTTACCACTAAGGAGTTTATATTGAAACTCATTACATGGACAAACCTCCAGCTTTTCCTAGTGGTTAGTCTTTTAAGACCAGATCCTTTTAGCTGCAAGTCTCTGGGGTCTCTCCAATTGCTTGATATGTTTAGTAAGGCACATCTTAAAGGAGATATTGTACTCAATGGTGGGTTTAATCAAAGTAGAGTACAAGGAGGTGAGGACTTCTTTATATCTGGGGAACTGCACCTTTAGCTATGAGCTGTGCAAAATAAAGATTTCCTAATCTCACTTGCAATGTAATGGTCCACATATGTTTCCGGGTACCTCAGAACAGTTTCATTTTGAAGTGGTGTGTTACCCATACTGTATGTAGGAGCTATAGGTTACTTACCAAATGCTACAATTTTGCACTTTTTGATGTTGAGTTTAAGCCCATTTTTTGTACAACAGCCATTGATAAATAAAAGCTCCTGCTGGAGTGTATGTATGGCAAAGAGGGACTTGCTGACACCTCTGAACTTATAAACATCCATGAACTGTGTTAACCAAAGTAGATACCAAACAGCAGAGGTCCCAGAACTGATCCTGCAGGACTCCAGTGATTACCTTTGTGATCTCAAACATGCTCTACCCACTCTCACAGTGCAAGTCTTATCTTCAAGCCAGTTGTTCAAGCTAGCACTTAACTACACACATGTCAATTTGGAGTATATTCAGTTTATTTATTATATTTGCACGTGATATGGTATTGAATGTCTTGTCAAAGTCAAGGTACACTTTGCAGACAGCTTGTCCACAGGCAACAATGTGAGTAACCCTCTCAAAGAAGTTTGCATAATTCATTAGACAGGAACTAACCTTACCAAAGCCAAACTGTTGGGGGTTGCCTGTAATAAGATTTTTGATACTGTAGTTAATTAGGTCCATTTTGATATGTTCTACAACTCTGCATGCAAGACTTACAACACTGTGAGCTACTCCTGTGGGACAAAGCCAGTTGATAGGCACAGGTTGAAGAGTTTGAGGAGTAGGTCCACAATGCTTGTTTAGTGTTATTAATTAGGCAACCTGGTATGTTGTCAGGCCCCACAGACAAAGTATTCTTCATTTTGGGGAGTACCTTCAGTATATGAAGATTGGTGGCATGATTCCATCAGGGAAAGGTGGTTTTGGAATAAGTGTCAAAGAAATGAAGTTGGCAATAAATTTAATAGCCAGTATGGTAGTGATATCCACTGGATCTGAGTAGTTGGTATCATTGTGAATAAGTTTGTTGAAATGGGTGTTATTTCTTATTTTTCTAATATAACTAAAGAATGATATGTGGTTGTTTCTGGCTTTTGCAGTTGTGGTGTATTTCTGAGATACTTTTGTTTATTTTCTTATATCCTTCTTTAGCTTGTTATCTAGGTGTCTGATGTTCTCCTTGGCCTTATAATTCTAATCTGTAAAGCTCTGCAGCACCTTATCATTGACCTTAAGTCATGACATCAAACCCTCATTAGACTTGAACCACAAGTCAGTTTTGTAAAAGGAAGGTCATGCCTACTATCAATCTTGTCACCTTCTTTGATAAGGTCACTAAAGTGGTAGACAGTCATTATACTGCTCATGCTGTCAATCTTGATCTGGCCAATGTATTTGACACCACATCACATGCTGGGATTGTACTTAAATGTTATGTGTTATGTTAGTCATCTGGCTGAAGGACAGAACACATGACATCTGAGTAGAGTACCCGGGTAGCTCCCTCTACACCCAAGAACACAAACTTTTACTTACTTTCTGGCCTGGTAAGACAAAAAAGAGAGCTTTCCCTCTATACAGTGTAATACAGAAGAAATAACTTTTTATTTTTGTAATTTAAGGCACCTCCAAAATACAGAATGGAGAATATATTTCTTATATGGTGTTTCTGAAAAGAGGATTATATAATTTTCTGGCAGTTCTGACACCAAATTTCAAAACAGGAAAGTTTGAGTGGAACATTTAACAAATTAAAATAGGAAACAAAAAGGAAAATATGCTAAGAAATACATTTGCTCAATGCTTCTTTGTTGGTACTATTACATAGTAAATAAATGTAGGCAGAGGTTCATAATATGACAAGTAGTTATAAAGCCCTGAACTACCTTTGACTTGAAGATGACCACTGGATTTGTAAAATGTGCTGTCTGAAGGAAATTACTACAATTTAGCTATATAAAACATAAATAAGCAAACATCAAGATGATATTCCATCATCCCATGTACAGTACTTTCCCATCACTATTATGCATAGATATCTTACTAGAAAAGGCCTCCAAATTAAATGCTCATCTTTGTACCAACATCTAAACAGCTCAGTATAGTCACTGCATGATGTACATGTTTGGAAAACCACCTCCTGTTTTATTTGCAACTTAACTACTAAAACCTTAATAAATGGTGATTTGTTAACTTTGTGCACATTGGTAAAAACAACAGATTGTAATTAAGCATTCTGTGTACTGTGCCAGTTTAACTGAAAGTGTGATCTTCTCTATCCGTTCATCAATCCATCCATTTCACACTCTTTTAATTAAAAAAGGCTTTCATATGTCATATCGGTCAGCCTTGTAATATAATGTCAAGTCAAAAACTTGCAACTCAGAAGTTGCAGTTATTTAGTGGTAATTTTGCTGAAATATTTTTATATGCCCAACCAAATAGCAAAGGTGAGAACTTGGACATTGAATCCATTCTAAATCTGTACAACCCCTTTATTTATTTATTTATTTGTTTGGGGAGGGAGACCACAGTATCCATTGTTTCAGAAAAAATAACTGGAAAATGCATTTTCACCTTGAAAATTGCATGGCTGCTAAAATCTCCTTAATACCTGCACTTTGTAATGCAGTTTTCATTTTCACAACAATCCGGCTTGCATAGAGATGCATTAAGATTGCAATGAAAAAGGGAGTATTAAGTATATCTGGTAAGTGCATACCATAACATCCTAAAGCCCTCCTGTCCTCAGCACTGCAACTTCTACATTTATTGCATCTTTCCATACAAGCATCATGCTGCTGTTTGCAGTCTAAGAGATATTTTCATGAACTAAACCAGATCCCCTTAAATCTCTAAAACACCAGACATTTTCTCTGCTTATTCATTCATTATAAGAACAAGTGTATTGTTTCAATTTCCCTTAAGTGTAAGGTCAGGGCCATCATCAGGCATTAAAATAGTGGAACATCTGAATGAGTCTTAACATCACCTGTGACATCACAGTGGTGCACTATGCACATTCACTGAGTTCAGTACGGAGTTTGCAAATCATTATAGAATTGTTCTATCTAGTGGAAAAAAAGGATGGAAAAAGCCAAACTGAGCCCCCAGTTTTGTTCATGTAACATAAAATAATACAGAGCAAATACATTTCCAGGCCATCAGATTTGCTAACAGAAAAATACCACTGCCATAAGACTGCTGCCAGTAAGAGCTCTTACCTTAAAGCAGGAGAGTAACTCGGTCTACAGCCCCCTCACACAGTATGCATCTTCAATGAAAAGTGGTGTTTTAGTACATGTTAATGTACATAAATGTTGGGGGAGGGCTACAACTCAGTGGCTCTACTAACTTATACACATAATATATGCAAGTCAGCCACACCTACGTACGTCTTAAAGAATAGACTCCTTTAATAAATTTCCTCAAATCCAAAGAAAGACAACAAAGTCCCACCCCTGCTCTGTACTGCAGGCAAGATAAGTACATAGTTTTGTCTAAACACAGACTAAGGACCAAAACATTACAGACATAAAACTGTGATTCCAGCTGTATAGTTAAGCAGCTTTCTTCAGTAGAGTCAGGACTCCACTTCAAGGTAAACAGACTTAGGCAGCTGTATACCCTTGTTTGCCTTAAAACAGACTCCCTCTCTAAGCAAAGTTGCCTTATTTATGTGCTTCAAACGGCCTTCTCAGTACTCTGCCATATCAAATATACAGAAAAAAATACTCATTATCCATCTGCCATAAAAATCGTAGTATACTATCCATTCATAATCACAAACAGCATACATATCAATATTCAGTGACTATATTCACTGCCCTCCTGCTAACCCCTTTACACAGCACTTGACTCACCTCTTGTTAGACACACATTCCTTTCCTGTAATTTGAGATCAAATATCTCAGGGAAACTTGCTTCTTCACCACATACATGTTGTACCCTTCAAACCAACACTCTCATAAAAAGAACTACTGACAAAAAAAACAGCTATCAAAAAGTTAGATCAGCTTTGTTCAGCTTATCGTGTCGATCAAAATGGGCTACATTTCAGTTCTGATGAAAGTATCTCTCAACTTCTTACCTCAGGAATTCTGGACAAAGCCAGAAATAATGGGGAATAAGGAACCAAACATGGACATTATTTAAAATGTTCCTCTTATAAACTTAAAAAGTTGCTACAGTAACAGGATCTGCATTAGAATGCATTTGTCGGAGGGATATGAAGTCTGAAATGTAAATATCTGTCAATATTTAGTGAATACAATTCTCAATGATTTGCCGGAAAACCACAAATTTTATGAGGAACATATCAAAATATGAGACAAAAATCTGAAGATTCTCTGAAAATCTGAACACTTAGGTGGTATGGCTGAAACAGACCTAGCACAATAGGTGCATTTAAGCAGCACTAAATAAACATCCGTTCCCTGGTATTTAATGCAGGAAAATGTACACTTCAGTTCTGAATATAACCTAACTCTGATCTGTGGCAGTACACTTTGGGGGAGGGGTAACGAACTTAGAATTCCAAAAGAGTCACGACTTGCTAGTTCAAGGGAAGAAAGGACTGAAAAGGAAACCTGCCCAAATCCGGTACTAAACTGTCAGTCTGCTGTAAAAGAAATGAACACATGCAGAAGAAATCCGTCACAGAATGAAGACAGCCCCAGCGTTATTAAAAAGGCATGAAAACGGAACAGTAATGTAGTACCACCAGCAAATACAGATTATAGTTATTCTGTAAAAATGCTGCTTACAAAAACAAAAGAAAACAAAAATCCTCACTCTGGAAACCCATGTCCTGATGTCAGGATCTTCCAGTTTCATAATCTTTACCAACGTAAGATAAGGGAAAGCTGTATCCATAGCCAGCTTTAGGCACCAGCGAACCCAATGGTTCTGGTGGGCCCCCAACCACATCATGTTATCTTATTTTGATAATGTTTACATGCTTGTCAAAGCAACAAAAGCTAGGCAGGTAGTAATACCTCATACGATGAAGACACCTAAGGACTGATACCCCTTCTTTTCCTTTAAAATTAAAAGCTACCTTTGGTTGTAGTGTTTTGCCAAGTAGAGGACATCATGATTTCATTAAATGTTTTACCACTGACACAGTGCCTGTGGCTTAGTTAAATCCTGCTAGTGGGCATTTTCTCCAGTAACCAACAAAAAATGCTTTTTTTGCTTGTTCAACAGTTTGTTCTGTTGTTTCGACTTTCTATTTTCTCCTGTAAAACTAACATCATAGATGGTGTTAGTCGCCAGTAATACCCACGGCTGTGGGTGACCTCCTGATCATCCCTGACTGTGTGGGGGGGGGGGCACAAAAGCTGACACTGGTTGGGGATAATGAGGAGAAAAAAAGTTCATTCATTCTCTGATTATATGCTACCTCTTGGGGGTAAGTGGTAAGGATGCTCTCCATGTGTATAATAGTAATGACTTGCTATAGTTGACTGAAGTTATTTGTTACTTTGTTTTAATCCCAATCTAACACTAGAGGGCTGCACAAATGGTAATTTATTTATTTATTTATTTTTTGGGGTGGGGGGGTAGGAAGACAGGCAGTATTCCCAGATAAGATTTATGTATCCTTTCAAATATTTGTCTTCAGGATTTAGTGGCAGCTGTGACAGTTGTGTCAGGTTTAAACATTAAACCTTGGAAACAAATTATTTTTCCTTGAATCAGGATCAAAAGGTAAGGAAGATGTTCCAAACTGTACCTCAGAGCATCTATAACTATACTTCTCAACATCACAAGTGCAAGAAATCTGGACAAAGCTAAAACTAATGGGGGGCAAATGACCAAAATAAGGGACAATTGATCTTACAAACCTAGAAAATTGCTAAAATAATTGGTTTTGCATCATCATGCATTTTCTGAAGGCTATGAAGTCAGAAACTCAAATGTATGTCATTATTCAATGATTTCAGTCCTTGGTGATTTGCCATAAGTTTGCCAGAAAACCATAAATGTTATGAGGAACAGACTAAAAATGTGAGGCAAAAGTCTGGACATTCTGCAAAAATCTGGAAGACTTGACACCTATATGCACAGGAAGAATTGCTTGAGGAACAGCCATGTGCACAGGGCCAGCATGCATCCTAGACACATCCAGAACTATGAGGAAGAAATAGAATGTTTGAGGAAACATCTTGGAACACCAGGTTATAAGGAGAAAGAGATCCATGAAGGCATTCTAGAAACTAAAGCCTTACGATATACTGGAGGCTTACCATATTTCATGGATGGTAACAAACAGCACGTACCAGAGATGGTCCCATGGAAGGAATAAGACATCTACTCACCTATAGTAATGATGCTAGACATGTATGTCAGATTGTGAGAAATAATTGGAAAATTCTTACAGCAGATGAAAGCATCAAACTTATTGTAGGTAAGAAACCTCGGTTCTGTTTTAAGAACAAGAAGAACTTGAAACAATTATTAAGTAAGGACGTACATGGGACCAAGACTGCCCCAACCACTATGCGGTATGGCACATTTCCCCTACAAGAAGTGTAAAGCCTGCAATTATATTAACTCCAGGAATTGCTTCCAGCATCTGATCACTGGGAGAATTTTTAAACTTAAAACATATGCAGACTGTGCCATGAATAGCAAGATATTAAAGACATCTCAGTGCAATGCCTTGGCTTCAGATTTATTAGATATCTAATTTAGGATCCAGACTTATTTTGGAATGAATCTTAATACTTCAGATTAATTTTGCATTTCCTAAAAATGTTAAGCTGATTGAGTGCAGGAATTTATCTAATATTACAAATGCTCTCATATCTAATGCATTGAACTGCTCTTTCTGGACGGCATTGCAGACTATTCAGAACAGCTGTGCATTCATATTGCAGCTCAATGATGGCTGCTCTTGTTTGTTGTGCACTGTAATTGTATTACTGCTCCTGTACCTATGAGAAGGCAGTGGAAAAATCTTTGAGCTACACTCCATATGCAAAACAAGAGGAAGGACAGGGCATGACAGATGATGTAGCCACCATCTGCAAAATACACTGGCACTGTTTCTGCATTTATTCCATGTACCAATCAGCAAACTCCAACAGAAAGACAAGTTACCTGTCTAGGAAGATATCTGCTGTAAGGAACAGAGCAGCTCTGTTATTCCAGATCTTAGCAGGCTGTGCAGTTTGATCATCCAGAAGACTTGATTCTTCTGACACAGAGTGGACTATGTTAGGTTAGAGATGCTCCTGAATGCATCCAGAGGATTTGCATTTGTTTGATGACAGAAAATCGAGAAACAGGATATGGGTTGTGTCTGACAACCTTCAATTTGCAGAGTTGATGTAGATGCTTCCAAATCTGCATCCCACTATACATCGTGTAGACCCAGGTCAAATTATGCCACTTCTGTGTCCCAGGGCCACTTATTTTTAACTTGTCGAACCCTCCTGACAACAGAGTATTTCCATCTGCTTCAAAACAGGATTTGATTGCACCGATCATCTAGAATTCCACCTCAGACCTGGACACTCCGAAGAGCTACTTCTGATCTCCAACTTCCCTTTCATTTGGGAAGTTGTGTTTAAAAGCAACTTGTCCTCTTCTCACTTATCGCAGACATTAATAATCCATTTCAGTCTGCATTCCAAGCTCACCCAGCACTATGACTATTCTTACTTAAGTAGGTAATGACCTTTTAGTGACACCAGATGTGAAAATATTATATTAAACAACTTCTCCTTGATATGTCTCCCACATTCTACATGTTTGACCACCTCATCCTTCTGAATTACTTGAAGACCTACTGTGGGACCTCTGATAACCATCTTTGTTCGATATGCCTCCTACCTCTTAAGGTGCACTCAGAGGGTGATTGCTGTAGTTACTTCTTTTTCTGCATACTCTCTCACCAGCTGGATTCCATGGGATAGCATTTTAAGTCTAATTATTTTTATAGTCCATGGCTTTGACTAGATGATATACTTCAAGAGAGAAGATTACACTGTCACTGCTGTGCTAATGACACACAGTTGTGCCTCTGTTTTCCCCAGAAATGTATGAACAACTCAAATGAAGCTGTAGAGTTCTTGAAGGATATGCCTTCTTGGGTGTCATTAATGACCTTAAACTCAACATAGTCAAGACTGTTGCAGGCCTTTCATGCTATTTTAAGACCCACTGCAGCTCTTGTCCTTAACATTCTGTGGTATATACGGAGGAGTGATAGGTGCATCATTTCTTGAAGTGATCCTCAAAGATTAGCTTTCATTTCAGAAACAGGTTGTGAAAGACTTGGTCAAAGCTTGTTGTTTGGACTACTGTAATGCCCTTTACCTGTGGCTTTCAAACACTGAGCTCAGCAGGTTACACTAAGTGCAAACCTCAGCAGTGAGGGTCCTTTCTAAGCCCTCCAGGTATAGCAATGTTATATCTATTCTCTGATATCAGCAGTGGCTCCATGTTAAATACTGAATTACTTTCAGAGTTCTGTTAATGGTATTTAAAGTTCTAGATGAGCAGGGTCCCACCTGTTTAAAATGAGCTTTTATTGTTTATTAGCCATCATTAGTTCAAGGCCTGAGTCCTCTGGATTCAAGTCCTTTTCTTGGCATGTTCCTGATCTGTGGGCCTCACCACTATCACATCTTCACAAGTACAATTCCATGAATCACTTCACGAGGTGAGGTATCTAAAGATATACATGTCTCACTGACTTTTTGAAGACCCCTTTTAATTATTACATATCCATGCTATCCTTTCAGATGCATTGTTTATTTGAATGCTATTTATTTATTTCTTTGTTCTGTTTTAGTACTACAACATACCTAAATTGTACAGGCATGTAAAAAAGTTTGACTGATTGATACAAACATGGAGTCCCCATTCTTCTTTTTGATAAAAAGCTGGTTTTCAATCTCTTATTATAGAGACCCTGAACTTGCCAACTTCTACACCCACCAGTGCACATGAGTGATTATAAAATGTTACACAAGACTTTAAACAAGTTTGTATTTGAAGGGGTCTTAAACCCATCTACTACCTATTCAATAAATGATGGCCATTTTGTAGATTCAGGCAATCCTTATGGACAAAACAAAAGGTAAGTAAAATACATGTGATGGGGCAGCTGTGCTAAGCTGGATACACTAATAAAACACTGGGTCTATGTTATATGTTCGAAGTTTGAAAACTCCGAACATTAAATAATCAAATTTAAATGTTCAAAGTTTCAAACATCGAGCATATAAAAAAAAAAAAATATGGAACTTACCTGACTAGTGTAGGCAGGGGGGCAAGCCCCCCTACACCCCCACATCCCCCGCTCTTTAAATATACCAACTCCGAGACCGCACTATAGTGCGATAAATCTTCCCTTCACCGCAATATAGTGCGGTCTCGAAGTTGGTATATTTAAAGAGCGGGGAGTATGGGTGCGCAGTCCCCCATATGGGGGGTACAGAGGGGCTTGGCCCCCTGCCTACAGCCATTAGTTTTGGGTTTGGGTTTTTTTTTTACATATGTTCAAAGTTTTATAACATTTAAATTCGATATTTTAAGTTATAAAACTTTGAACATATGCTATAGACCCTAAAATATCACAGGTATTTGATGGATAATTCATTAAGTGGCAGCAAAAGAATACAGAGATCAACAATGGAGGTATTGACAGTTTTTATTTTTAAATATTAGATCATTAAACTAGTAAAATGAATCAGAGTTTCTGTCTTTCTAAGCACAGTTTTGACGATATTCACTTGATTCTGATCTGATTTTCTTTACTTGTTACAGCAGCATGCATCTCCTGCCCTAGGCAGCCTACAGATAAATATATATATTTGTATATAAAATATAATTAGTAGCCCAGCAGTCTCTGCCTAGATTTTAGCAATCATTTTATTTGGCTAAGTGCTTGGCAAAATATGTGAAAGAGAATCAGAAGCAGTAGCTTTAACTGTTAATATCAACTTACAACTAACAGAAAAAGATAAATGGACTGAAACTCTGTTCCAAGATTCAGGATTACTTTGCATGTATAAAATTACCATTGTACATTTTACATTCCAGTTGTCATTAGGTATTTGTATGCTGTTTTGCAAAGAGAAGGGCTTGACATTACTTTTAACAATGGGGTTTTAGGAGTGTGTTTTTATATATTAAGCCTCTGGTTGCCATTTGTGGTACCAAATATTCCACTGAGACCTCATTACTACAAAAATCCTAACATATTACCACAGAATATAATCGCCAGTCAAAGCACCACCCCCTTCACAGTAAATGGGCTTCTAGGAAGGCTGAGACTAGATTTGTATAGCAGTACAGAATGCCCCATGAAAACTATGAAGGTGACTGAGGAAGATGCTCCCTGTCATTCTTCAGAAGCTCAGCATTTCACACATGTCTGAGGCCTCCTTCTTCAGTATATATGATATCACCCAATCACACATTCCTGCACATGCTCCAAGACTTTTGCTATGCCTTCTCACTTTGGTGGTAGCAAAACCCTTAACTTCTACCAAAGGATGGTCCAACAGCAATCTCATACTGTCTTCTTCTCAGGCAAGAAAAGCACTCCATTGCATACTCTGGTCTTCTCTTCCTAGCTAGGTCTGCAGTGACCCAGATCCATCTCCAAATTCGAATCACTTGCATACCATTCTCTATTGGGATCACTCCATCTGCATCAATGGACAGCAGAGGTCCAATGAGACTCATATCTTGCCTCTCTTGCACCCATATGTCATATAGGACACAACCACAAGAAGGGTGTGTTAATTATATAAATGGGAAGCAGCAAGTCTGCTTCCTAAGCCTTCATTGAAGTCAGATAAAAGTATTACTCAGACCAACAAAATTGTTATATTATTTTCATTTCTGTAGCTGCTCAAATAAGAATTGATGACTTTCTGCCCTTTACTATTGTCTGCAGAACAGCCACAGAGCTCAAGCCAGCTTAGCATTAGCGGTTTTCAGATGTGAGTAACCAAAGGCATAATGACCAGGAGTACTGTCCAATAATGTAGATTAACTACCAGAAAAAAGAGGTACATTGCACCCCACTACCCATAAGAAACATACTAATGTTATGTGCTATAGTGAGAAAAATTATAATGATTTCTGTTAGTATGATGTGGAGCCCAAGGAAATAATTAAACAATGTTCTGTTAATAGTCCTCCTATTGTGGTTTAGTATTGCTCACCCAAAATCAAGTCAACCGTGGCACCCTAAGTAGGTTTTAGCATTCAATTATGTACTAACCCCTCTGCAGAGATATAGAATTTTCATTCATTGGATCATAGCAGATTACTAGGCTATCAACCCAGAGGTCATTTTAAGCCTTGCCATTTCATCCCAATGTAATACCATAGAAATTCTACTCAATAGCCAAGATTGCATTTAGTGATGACTGCCCATGTCCGGGAGAGTTCTGGGCTCTATCCCCAGTAAGAATTTACAGTGCCCCATTCACTCATCCAGGTTTTTCTTGAACAGTGTCATAGAGGTGCTCGCTTTCACATGAATTGGTAGCCTGTTCCAAAGACGGGGCAGTATCTGGGAAACAAATCTGACCCTCCAGCATATGCTACATTTAAGTCACAGGCCATATTTAGGTCCTTTGAATGGGTAGCTCTAGTCCTGTTTGATTTACTGATATTCAACAAGTTCATTAGGTTGGGTCTTGGATTGCTGTGTAGGCCACGCATAAGTCTCTCCTAAGAAGTCTATATCATACAGAGTATAGTGACAGGGACATTAGTCAGTCTGTGTAAGGCACATGCTGGAGCCCCTTGATCTTCTTTGTTAGAAACCTCTGAGGTCTCTCTAATTACTTAGTGCTTAGTATGGTACATACCAAATGGGGCATTATACTTAATTGTGGGCTGGATAAGTGCCAAGTAGAGTTGGGGGGTTATAACTTCTTTTGCTCTCTAGGCGATACGTTTACTAATCAAGTGTGCCATGTAGAAAGCTTTCCAAGTGGTCAAAGTTAAGGTCACAGTCAACTTGTGATCCCAGGTTTCTTACTACTTCATAAGTACTTAAGGTATTGTTGTTGATTTGATAGTGTGAGGAGACATTGTTTGTGCCGAAGGGAATGATAATGCATTTCTTTGCATTCAGTTTGAGGCCGTGACTAATACGCCAGTCACTGGGCCACATGAGACCCTCAAGTATACTGATATCATCTGGCGATTCAATGATTGCACCTAGTTTGCAGTCGTCTACAAACTTGGTCAGCCACAGCTTCTTAGATTTGACCTGAACTTTTGAGAAGTATATATCAAACAGTAGGGGGCCCAGCACTGACCCCTGAGGCACCACACTGGTAACAGGTTTGCTGGTTGCTGTGGAGTCACCCACTTTGATAGTGTGTGTTCAGTTTGTGAGCCAGTTGACAACCCATCTTACAACGAAGGGGTTTACATTCAGTTTGCTTAGTTTATACAGTCAAACCACAGGGTGAAACAGCATTTTTCAGTTAGCATGAAGAATGACAGGAAGCATGTCTGATGAGACACATATAAACTTATATACTGTACAAACATGTAGGGGCAATTCGGAGCATCACCAGTTCAGTTATGGATTTGACTTTGGTATGGTTGAGGAAAACAGTGCTTTTGGAAAAAAGCCACAGACACCTGAGGAATATACCAACTCTAACTCTATAAAGAGGGCATGTCACACAGAAAATGAACATGAAGTAGAACCTCACCAAATGGAGAAGGATAAATTATCCAAACATTTGGAAATATGAATGCAAGTGGCGTATATATAACCGTTATAGTGAATTTACTGTAAATAAAATACTGTTACTTTAACTAGGAATTTTTTTTACTACAGCGAGTATGATTCTGTAAGAGCAGGGAAAACTTTGATTCAGTAGCCAGTGTACATTTACTTAATGAAGACACTGAACCTATGGGACTGAGAAACGTGATTGCATTGTGTATGTGTATAAACATGCTAACAGGCACTGTTTTAACAAGCAACATTTTGCACCTATATAATTGGATCAGCTGTACATTGTATTATGTGGGTAGTGTGAGATGTCTTCATTGAGATGCCAGGAATAGAAACACAGGAAGTAGAAGTATGCCGGACATACACTGAATACAACTATGGGTGGTATGAGATGCTGCAGGACATGTAGCAGACAGACAAACAACACACTGTTAGCACAGCCTGTGTAACAGTGAACAAGCCATTGTTTGCACTGTGACATCATTTTTCTGTCTGTAGTTACGTGCTGCTGCATAAATCTGCAGCGCTCACAAGCACATCGCTAGTGCCTGCACACACACAGCCTTCACGGCAGCATGTATTATGGATGGGAAGTTTGTCAGGGGCAGTTTCATCTCATTATCTTTCTGATTTACTCTGCTCTGTCACATCTATTGACAGCTGACATGAAGGCAGTTCTCCTCCAGGAAACTGCCACGTCAACATGATATGAGCTGTTGCACAGAAAAGATAATTTACTAGGGGATATACAGTTACTTCATTACTAGACATTTCATCACAGACAATCTTAGTTAAAATGATTAGCAGGGTGGTTGTCATTTATACTAGTTATCAGGTGCAGGGGACACAGCCCCTGTATGGCAGGTATTGTGCACTTTGCCTCATATAAGAATTTGTGATAACTTCAGCCAGTCTGTTCTTTTCATGTCATATTTTTGATCAGATGGTCAAAGGTGGTGGATGATATTGTTTTATTTACCATACCTGGGGAATATCTGAGTGCTCTACAAAAGACAGACAGAGCTTTGAAGATTCATCTGGCCAAATATCTATTCCACCTGTGATTTTGTTTCAGTGTATTTCCAGCTCTGCCTAACTTCAGCTATGCTACTGTATGTTAACAGCATATTAATGTCATTAGCCAAGGGATGTAGGAGGTTGCCAGCAACACGCATGGGGGAGAGATAGCAGGACTGCACAAACATACTATTTACTATCCTGCCCTTACATTTTATTTCACATTATTTATAATGGGGAAAATGCAGAAAACGGTGACTCATCTGCTTGGAGGTGACATATACAAGCATGATCACACCAGTTGCTTTGCGCTCCCTGCTTTCAATGCAATGTACAGCACACCATGTAGCTCATCACTTACTGTGATCATTATTCAATGCAGTGTACAGCACACCATGTAGCTCATCACTTACTGTGATCATTATTCAATGCAATGTATAGCACACCATGTAGCTCATCACTTACTGTGATCATTATTCAATGCAGTGTACAGCACACCATGTAGCTCATCACTTACTGTGATCATTATTCAATGCAATGTATAGCACACCATGTAGCTCATCACTTACTGTGATCATTATTTTGATGCAGTGTCATACAGAACTTCTGGG